>NC_092239.1:43062686-43362686 GCF_036320965.1 Panulirus ornatus | reverse complement strand
AAGTGAAGTGTTTTAGATATCTGGGAGTGGATCTGGCAGCAGATGGAACCATGGAAGTGGAAGTGGATCATAGGGTGGGGGAGGGGGTGAAAATCCTGGGAGCCTTGAAGAATGTGTGGAAGTCGAGAACATTATCTCGGAAAGCAAAAATGGGTATGTTTGAAGGAATAGTGGTTCCAACAATGTTTTATGGTTGCGAGGCGTGGGCTATGGATAGAGTTGTGCGCAGGAGGATGGATGTGCTGGAAATGAGATGTTTGAGGACAATGTGTGGTGTGAGGTGGTTTGATCGAGTAAGTAACGTAAGGGTAAGAGAGATGTGTGGAAATAAAAAGAGCGTGGTTGAGAGAGCAGAAGAGGGTGTTTTGAAATGGTTTGGGCACATGGAGAGAATGAGTGAGGAAAGATTGACCAAGAGGATATATGTGTCGGAGGTGGAGGGAACGAGGAGAAGTGGGAGACCAAATTGGAGGTGGAAAGATGGAGTGAAAAAGATTTTGTGTGATCGGGGCCTGAACATGCAGGAGGGTGAAAGGAGGGCAAGGAATAGAGTGAATTGGAGCGATGTGGTATACCGGGGTTGACGTGCTGTCAGTGGATTGAATCAGGGCATGTGAAGCGTCTGGGGTAAACCATGGAAAGCTGTGTAGGTATGTATATTTGCGTGTGTGGACATATGTATATATATGTGTATGAGGGTGGGTTGGGCCATTTCTTTCGTCTGTTTCCTTGCGCTACCTCGCAAACGCGGGAGACAGCAGCAAAAAAAAAAAAAAAAAAAAAAAAAAAAAAAAAAAAAAATCATCCCTGGGGATAGGGGTGAAAGAATACTTCCCATGCATTCCTCACGTGTCGTAGAAGGCGACTAGAGGGGAATGGGAGCGGGGGGCCAGAAATCCTCCCCTCCTTCTATTTTAACTTCCTAAAAATGGGAAACAGAAGGAGTCATGCGGGGAGTGCTCATCCTCCTCGTAGACTCAGATTGGGGTGTCTGTGTGTGGATGTAACCAAGATGTGAAAAAAGGAGAGATAGGTAGTATGTTTGAGGAAAGGAACCTGGATGTTTTGGCTCTGAGTGAAACAAAGCTCAAGGGTAAAGGGGAAGAGTGGTTTGGGAATGTCTTGGGAGTACAGTCAGGGGTTAGTGAGAGGACAAGAGCAAGGGAAGGAGTAGCAGTACTCCTGAAACAGGAGTTGTGGGAGTATGTGATAGAATGTAAGAAAGTAAATTCTCGATTAATATGGGTAAAACTGAAAGTTGATGGAGAGAGATGGGTGATTATTGGTGCATATGCACCTGGGCATGAGAAGAAAGATCATGAGAGGCAAGTGTTTTGGGAGCAGCTGAATGAGTGTGTTAGTGATTTTGATGCACAAGACCGGGTTATAGTGATGGGTGATTTGAATGCAAAGGTGAGTAATGTGGCAGTTGAGGGAATAATTGGTATACATGGGGTGTTCAGTGTTGTAAATGGAAATGGTGAAGAGCTTGTAGATTTATGTGCTGAAAAAGGACTGGTGATTGGGAATACCTGGTTTAAAAAGCGAGATATCCATAAGTATACGTATGTAAGTAGGAGAGATGGCCAGAGAGCGTTGTTGGATCACGTGTTAATTGACAGGCGTGCGAAAGAGAGACTTTTGGATGTTAATGTGCTGAGAGGTGCAACTGGAGGGATATCTGATCATTATCTTGTGGAGGCTAAGGTGAAGATTTGTATGGGTTTTCAGAAAAGAAGAGTGAATGTTGGGGTGAAGAGGGTGGTGAGAGTAAGTGAGCTTGGGAAGGAGACTTGTGCGAGGAAGTACCAGGAGAGACTGAGTACAGAATGGAAAAAGGTGAGAACAATGGAAGTAAGGGGAGTGGGGGAGGAATGGGATGTATTCAGGGAATCAGTGATGGAGTGCGCAAAAGATGCTTGTGGCATGAGAAGCGTGGGAGGTGGGTTGATTAGAAAGGGTAGTGAGTGGTGGGATGAAGAAGTAAGATTATTAGGGAAAGAGAAGAGAGGCATTTGGACAATTTTTGCAGGGAAAAAATGCAACTGAGTGGGAGATGTATAAAAGAAAGAGACAGGAGGTCAAGAGAAAGGTGCAAGAGGTGAAAAAGAGGGCAAATGAGAGTTGGGGTGAGAGAGTATCATTAAATTTTAGGGAGAATAAAAAGATGTTCTGGAAGGAGGTAAATAAAGTGCGTAAGTCAAGGGAGCAAATGGGAACTTCAGTGAAGGGCGCTAATGGGGAGGTGATAACAAGTAGTGGTGACGTGAGAAAGGAGATGGAGTGAGTATTTTGAAGGTTTGTTGAATGTGTTTGATGATAGAGTGGCAGATATAGGGTGTTTTGGTCGAGGTGGTATGCAAAGTGAGAGGGTTAGGGAAAATGATTTGGTAAACAGAGAAGAGGTAGGAAAAGCTTTGCAGAAGATGAAAGACGGCAAGGCAGCAGGTTTGGATGGTATTGCAGTGGAATCTATTAAAAAAGGGGGTGACTGTATTGTTGACTGGTTGGTAAGGTTATTTAATGTATGTATGATTCATCGTGAGGTGCCTGAGGATTGGCGGAATGCATGCATAGTGCCATTGTACAAAGGCAAAGGGGATAAGAGTGAGTGCTCAAATTACAGAGGTATAAGTTTGTTGAGTATTCCTGGTAAATTATATGGGAGGGTATTGATTGAGAGGGTGAAGGCATGTACAGAGCATCAGATTGGGGAAGAGCAGTGTGGTTTCAGAAGTGGTAGAGGATGTGTGGATCAGGTGTTTGCTTGAAGAATGTAAGTGAGAAATACTTAGAAAAGCAAATGGATTTGTATGTAGCATTTATGGATCTGGAGAAGGCATATGATAGAGTTGATAGAGATGCTCTGTGGAAGGTACTAAGAATATATGGTGTGGGAGGCAAGTTGTTAGAAGCAGTGAAAAGTTTATATATATATATATATATATATATATATATATATATATATATATATATATATATATATATATATATATATATAATAAATAGATACTTGTATACAAAAGTAGAAAAAGTATTGAAATGTTTAATCTCTCCCTCTGAATAGGTTTTGGCAGGATGTTGTACAATGCTTGTTGGATAAATGTATCATGATATCTGTACACATCTTGGTGATTTAAATAGTACGAAAAAAAAGGATATGTCCATGTAGGGGCATTTATGTGCATATATGTGTATGTGAGTGGATGGGCCATTCTTCATCTGTTTCCTGGCGCTACCTCAACGATGCAGGAAACAGAGATAAGTATAAATAAATAGATACTTGTATACAAAAGTAGAAAAGGTATTGGAATGTTTCATCTCTCCCTCTGAATAGGTTTTGGTAGGATGTTGTACAATGCTTGTTTGGTAAATGTATCATGATATCTGTAAACATCTTGGTGATTTCAAAGAATTATGTTATAAATTGAGGCCAGTATATTTGCCTAAGACTTGCCAGGTAAAATAAGCAGAGGGAGATCAATGTATTAGGAGTAAGTTTGTCATATTTATGTTCAAAGAGCACATGTTTATTTCTGTTGATGTATATATACTTCTGTAACTTTTATACCACTGTGTTTAACCAGCGATGGATGGAGAGAGAAGTATATATATATATATCAAGCAGGTGTCAGCTGTCAGTTGATGTTTGCCAGATGGTAAGGGAATCTGTGTTTAGCCCAAAGCTCTCTGTTAACAAAAGCTGTTATATCAGAGTTCTGTCTTAATGGGTCTATGGGGATAAAAGTGATTGAAAACTTCCGTAGAGATGCACACATGAAATATGGAGCCAGAATTCCTTCTCCCTCACCCCACCAAAAGTGCACTTCCCTGACAAACAAGTCAACCTCCCTCACTTACACTTTGGACCCATCAATACAACTCTATAAAACACCTTTTCAACAAGACCCTTCATGCCCACAATGCAACTACCATAGACATAAAGCACTCACTCTTCAACTGCCTTGCACTTTCTGCATACGGACGCACACAACACAAAACTTTGTTCTATGGTACTGACCGGTGGATGTGACCAGCTTCCTGAGCACTGCAGGAGTCTTATAAAAGATTGATGAAACTCCTGGACCAGGCAAGTGAGTGTGTGTGTGTGTGTGTGTGTGTGTGTGTCTGGTGGGTTGCAGGCGTAGGTGAGGCCTTCCTTACCTCAGGACCTGAGCGGTAGGTATCCAATGGGTCATCAAAGGTGTGTGCCATCTTGACATTGGTCGCATGGCTATTGTTGTTGCCAAGCCGCAGCAGGTCTGGCGACCTCCTTCCGCTGCTCCCGCTTCCTCCTCCATCAGAACGGTTACCTCTTCCATCGCGTGAGTCCTCATGCAGCCACAGGAGGCGGTGGCCAGCGGATTCCTGGGTACCTGGGCGGGAGCATGGCGCACCCACTCCGACCTGGGATGTAGCACCCGACACCACCTCCTCTGGAAGTTGACACAAAGCATCAGGGAAGGAGCCTCTTACAAAGTAATATGCTTAATGTTGTGGATTTTGTAATGATAGATTTTTAAATCAGTATATTAATCTATACAAAACTACCCCAAGAACTCCCTCAAGGAAAGTCCTCTTGTTACCCAGGACTTTCCCCAAAGGGAGCACTACTTCAGAAGCAAGGAAAAATGGACTCCTTTGAAATGAAAAGCTCTCTGACGAGACTGTGCCCCTCATGATACAACCACGCCAAGGGTGACTTTTAGTCCACGGTGTAATCTCATGCAGACAGAGTCTGATCAAACTATATCAATACATATTACTATCGAAACGAGGTTAAGAAGGACTCGCCGCTTGTAGCAGAGAATCTCTGGGCTCACCTGAGTCTTCACTATTAGAGAGATTTACATTAAATCTGCCAAATTCCTGCGTGGGTTTACTAATAATGATACGATTTCCTGCGTTTATTAAACAAACTAATACTATTCCCACAGTAGCACACTTAAGATGTTGATATATCCACGAACATTTCACTCTCACGGCCAAACACACTTTGGATAAAGGTGATTGATAACTTCTTGGTGTACCTTGTTAGAATTCGGTGAATATCGACTCGATAGCCACCGCCTCCTAGATGCTGCTAAACCGGTGCTGGGACTGACTGATCCACCACCATTCAAATTTTCGATTACATAATGCAGATTTCTCATCATGCTATATGTTCATGTTACACCACCGAAGACAGCTGGGACTCACAATGAATATGCTTACGAGAGAAAGGTCACTGAACAGATACATAATCCTCTAAATTCCCCTCGTTGCTTGTCTTCACTAGATCTCTCCCACCATGGAAGCCAGCCTTAAAGATTCCCACAAAACAGCCAACATCGTAAGTTTATACCTCCAGCTGTTATCCTAGTCAACTTTCTTGTTTATGCATACGATACACTCTTTCCTAGCAACTTAAGTCATAAATCTGTTTAAAGTACAGCAGTAATTCCTGAAAGTTCGGGAATGAAATACCATGTGTATGCAATCATTTTACTTCTCACCATAAGAGTAAAGCTACCGACCACGGAGACACGCTTTATTTTCTGAAATACCACATACCTGCCATATTGAAATATCATTCGACTCTACCCTATTACATTATCATAATTAATCCATTGCATCTTTCTAAAGGTTCCAGCAGCCTGAGGTTATGCTGCTTCCAGTAGCAGAGAAATGTGGGCTCCTTTGGAATACAAAGTTCTTTCCATACAAAATACTCTCACTGATACAGGCCTTTCTTCACCTGTTTCCAGGCGCTACCTCGCTGACGTAGGTGACGGCAATCGGGTGAGGGGAGAAGAAAAGAATGTAGATTATCTTTTTTTTCCTTTCCATCTATGCATATGTGTTATTTCCTGTGGGGCGGGGTGGCATTATACAACAGTTTGAGACTCAGAGTGAACGAATATGGCCTTTTTGTGTTTTCCTGGCGCTACCTCGCTGAAGCTGGGGATAGAGATGCTGTTTTCTGTGTGGCGGGGTAGCGCCAGAATGGATAAAGTATGAATATATTCATGTGCACACATCCATATGTCTGTGTATGTGTATTTACATCTATGTATATATGTATCTACTGATATGTATATGGGCGCGGGAAACGGCGGTCAAGTATAATTAATGGATGAATGAATAACTAAATGAATACATATATATATATATATATATATATATATATATATATATATATATATATATATATATATATATATATATATATATATACGTGAAACCCTGTATAAAATCCTAGGAAGCCTTCTCAAAGGTAATAGGAGCCACATACCGAAGAATTGCTAACTGGTATCAAACAAGGGCAATACAAATGAACGTACAAAAATAGTCTGTACGCAGAAAACTACATAATAACAATGATGGGAAACCGAACAATAGAAATACAGAGAAGTGATTTCAAAAGAGTAGATGAAACATACTATAGGAAAATCAAAAATGGTCTACGAGAACACAAAAACAACAAAGAAAGAACAGGAAAAAAATAATGAGTGTCAATTCAGAAAGCAATATCAATAGTACAATATAGCGTTAAGAGATTGTTGGACAACAAAAACAACTTATGTAATACATATTTAAACACAGATCCGGATATGATTTTGATAAATAGTCACAGTAATACTTCATTAGATAAAATTAAGATTTTCTATTACAACGTATACCAAAGAAACAAATCAGAAGAAAAACAAATTATGGAGTAGCTACTACAATAAAGAAAAACATTAAATACAAATCATAAATGATTTTGAACATGAAATAACTTGGAGTTCACATAAACACAAGAGCCAGTGATATAATGATATCAACAATTCATCTTCCTTTCAGAAGACTTTTTTTTCTACCGACACGAGACCTATTGAAAATAGTAAACTCAAATTACCCAGCATACACAATAAGAGACTTTAGTGCAAAACATCAAATATATGGAAATAATACCAATAATAACATCGAGGAAGCTTTAAGCACTATGATGGGTACAGGTAAACTAACTGGACCAAACTTTGAAACATTCATGTGTCATCAATCATGGACATAACCACACTTTATATTTTGAAAGAAAAAATACATTCTTAAACTACAGTAGGCAACCAGTACCTCTTACAACCAGTGATCATATCTCAATGATATATAAAGTATCAACAGGACCACTCTAACTTCCAACAAAAACATGAGTAAAGCTAATTGGGTAGCATACAAAGAACTTAAAATAATGAAATTCCAAACCTTGAAAAAAAATAAGATAGAGAAATAGATAAACTTCACAAAGCTATAAAACAGCAATAAATAATACAATACCTATTACCAGCGACAGAACTTTACCACACAATAAAGTGAACGAAAAATTAAGAAATATTCAATCACAAAATGAACAAATCAAACAATACATATAACATCCAGGAGCAAATGCCATCTTAATGCATAATATAAGGCACTCACAGCAAGAAATGAAAGAACACATATATAAATAAAGAAAAATGGAATAAACTAATAAATAACATAGATACTGAACAAGACCCCCCAAAAATAACTTTTGGAAAGCCATACACAACATGAAGGGAATAGACAATATTAACGTACAATATATCAAAGGCCACAACGGGACAAAACTTTATGAAGATGAAGAGAAATAGCATTTCGCAGAGAATGGTCAAAAATCTTCAAAATATCGGAAGAGGAAAACAAGAGTTTCAATGTTCATGAGAACGAAATTAGAGAATGGTTAAACGTTTACCCGACTAGACTGCACAATACCTAAGGAAATAATAAACATGAATTCAATACAAGAACTATGAAAAATAACAAGGTGACCTACTAATGGTTACGTAGATTTAAAGAAACAGCACCAGGATTCAGTGGAATAACGAGAAACATGCAATTCAACCTTCCCAAAAATGCTATCAGAACATTAACAGAAATATACAATGCTTGCTTACTATCAGGATATTTTTCATACACATTAAAGAAAGCTAAAGTAATAATCTTCATACCAAAAGAAGGAAAAATACCCAAAAAAACTATCATAAATTACGTACCCATCTTATTAGAAATACCCGGAAAATCACTAGATAAAAATAATAAGCAATCGACGGTTAATACACATAAAAGACGAAAATTCACTAAATTCAAGAGAGCATGGATTTAGAAAAACAAGAGGAACTCAGACTGTTATAGAGATAATAGCCATAGAAAAAGATAAAAACAATCAAGTAAACATGGTATCTAAATATGTCTCCAAAGCATTTGATAAAAGTATGGCACAGATGACTCAAAATACAAAATACTACAACTAGGACCTCCAAAAACCATACGAACACCTACTCTGTGACTACCTGGAAGATAGAGAAGTATACCTACAAATAAATAATTATATAGGAAACCCTATACAACTACAAAATCGAGTCCCACAAGGCGGACGCCTCTCACCAACTTTATATACATCAGATATACCTCTACCCACACAGTCTAGTGAGTACATTATGTACGCTGATGATATAACACAATACCATATCCACGAAAATCAAAAGCAATAATGGCAAAAATTACAGCTAATGCAACAGAAAATATCAGTGAATTTGAATACAAATGGAAAATCAAAAAATTTAACAAATTCAAAATAACACCAATTGCAGAATTCCAAAATGACCCAGTAATAGTCCAAGAAGACATGTATCCATGTAGTAGAGTGGGTACTACATTACTGGGATTAAAAATTCAAGGCAGAGGCATAACCAACTTCATAACAGAAAAAAAAAAATAGGAAGAACAAAAGGGATACTAGCTAAATTACAGAGGTTTAGAAATATCAACTCAAAAATAAAAGATATAAAAACTATACACAACACTGATAAGATCAGTAATAGAACCTTTACATACAATAAACTTAACAAATATGAGGAAATCACAAAGAGTAAAAATGAAGCTCAGAAATTTATATTTAACATGAGATATCCAGAAATAATCAGAAGTGAAGAACTACATCAAAGAGGAAATTTACTATCAATAAATATATTACCTCACGAAGAACAAAATACAGAAACATATCGAAAATGGATAGTAGAAAGAGAAGATAATCTATAAAAAAGCCATTACTGGTTCCCAAGTAGCAGGGAAATAACAAAATCAAGTGACCCGACACCGAAATGTATGTAAAAGATGGGATAAGCAACCACAACCACAAGGACCTGGTAAGCTCCCCAAATAACATCTGAACAAATCAACGTTATACAACAAACAAACAAATTAGATTATAATAACAAAAGATGGGGGTAAGCAACCACTAACACGTCAAGGACCTATGTGTGCACATATGACAGTTCACACTTATTCCTATGAATGCACATACACTCTTGCCACCTACAGGTCAACATGTCGACCTGACCTCCTCTCTCTCTCTCTCTCTCTCTCTCTCTCTCTCTCTCTCTCTCTCTCTCTCTCTCTCTCTCGCCAGCTTGATACTTGGATTGCGCCTCATGGGACCTACCATCTTTACACAAGAAAATGTCCCTGGAATGAATTTGAATGTGAAGGAGACATACAAATTAGAAACCTTTACCAGTGAACTCTTTCACCAACACACACACGTACTCAACAGCAGCAGATGTTGTAGTCTAAACTTCGATGGGGTTTGGGTAAGATTTTACATAGTGTGGTTCCTCCTCCTCTACCGTGTCTGTCCCTTACAAATAATTTGTTGTCTGGTAGATTGTACTCGCTAATCATATCGTTGTTTTTTGTGTTCAGAAATGTTTCTGTCAAACCAATGATATCAACGTGTTCACTGATAACCAAACAATTCAATTCGGCTATTTTGTTTCCGATGGATCTTACATTCATGTAAAGTCCATTTAATTTCTTCGAGTGATTTCTGTAGGAGAATGGTGGTATGATTCGATCACCGGGTGTGTTCAGATTGGTACAGAATCTTCCACACTTTACATAAACGTCGTCTACAGACGACCTAATCAGCAAGCAGATATTGACCCTGTCATGTACGATAGTTCACAACGAGCGATACAGGATACAGACGCGATCATACTTAGGAGATTTCAATCTTCCAGAAATCAACTGGCAAACCATCTCAGGTGAATCTGCTAAACTTTGTCGAAGACATTTGCTCCACCAAACTGTCACTGAGCAGACGAGGGAAACTAATCTTGATTTGGTTCTTGCATCCCAAGAGTTCTTACGAAACTAATACCCGTGTTGGAGAACATCTAGGCACTTGTAACCATAACATGGTTAGCTTCGACGTAAATACCAGAAGAGTCTCCCCTAAAACCAGTACTATTATCCCTAACATTATAAGCGCGACGCATGAGAGTTTCACACTTGTTGGTTCATGCCCAGAGGAATTATGGACCTATTTCAAACGTCAGTTTATGCACCATCAAGTCACATTCATTCCCATGCACAATAGAAATAATAAAATCAACAAGCCTGAATGGTACTCCCAAGATATTACAAGAGATGTACGGCGCAGAAATATCTTCTATAAGCTTAAGGAATCGGACAATGACCCAAATACTGCAAAGCAATATGACGCAATCAGAAGACAAGTGAAAGTTCTTATCAAAACCGCCAAAAGAGAATATGAAGTGAGTACTGTAAAAGACAGTAAGAGAGATCCTAAAAGATTTTATATATAACAATGATAAATATATGAGTGGAACAAGACCCCTAGTAAACAAGAAGGGGCACCCAGAGTGGACCGATAAAAGCATAGCAACAATCCTGAAAAAGTTTTCAGCTCTGTTTTTACGCAAAGACACGAATTTTGAGACAGTGATTAAACAGCACTCACACGTTAAAGAAGCACTGATACGAACAGATGAGGTGAAGACTAATAAAAGTCCAGGTCCTGATTGTTTCTATTCACGAGTTATCAGAAACGTCAAGCACGAAATTGCTGAACCGTTAACACAGATTTTCAATAAATCGCCCCAGGAAGGAATAGTCCCACAGGACTGGAGACTGGTAGACGTCACTCATATATACAAAAAGGGAAGCCGAGAACTGCCAGGTAATTACCGTCCTATTAGCCTCACATCAATTATATATAAACTTCTGGAGTTTATCATTAAAGATAAAATCGTAGCCTATCTGGAACAACACAGCTTAGTTAATAATATACATGGTTTTTAAAAGACGCAGATCTTGCCTCACGTACAAACTTCCTTGAATTTGACCTACACTATTCAACACAAAAACAATAGATCTAATATTTCTGTAATTCCAGAAAGCATTCGAAAAGGTTCCCCACGTTAAATTGATTGACAAATTGCGGGCGTGGAGAATACTGGCTGCATAGGATATTGGACAGAAGACTGGTTACGTGATAGGAAGCAGATAGTCGTAATGAATGGTGAATCATCACCGTGGTCACCCGTTACAAGTGGAGTCCCCCAGGATCCGTACTTGGGCCCATACTTTTCATAATTCATATTAACGATATTGACGTACGACTAAATAACCTAGTATTTACACTTGCAGATGACACAAAGATCGACAGTGCCATATAACTGAAGATAGGTAAAGATTCTAAAGGGATCTAGATAAAATGGTTGAAAAGTCTAATGAATGGCAAATGTCATTTGATGTTAATTAATGTCAGCTGTCACAGGTAGGAAACCTAACCAATAAATTTGATTTCTTTTTATGACTTGATGGGCCACAAGATAAAGGACACCTGTCTCCAGTAACTTCAAATTCTACCAGCACTCCAATGAAGCTACCAAGTAAACAAATAGGATGTTAGGATATATAAACAGAAACTTTACGAAAAAAAAAAAAAAAGGATAAGATATAACCACTGTACCTAAGTCTAGTTAGACCAAACCTTGAATATGCAGTGCAGTTTTGGGTTACCCCACTTAAGTAAGGACGTTCTTAATTTGGAAGCAGTGCAGCGAAAAGCAACTACAATGATTCCCTCCTTGCGTAACAAACCATAAGTGGAAAGACTGCGAGAATCTAACTTGTTCTTCCTGATCTACAGGCGCCTCCAGGGTAAATTAAAACAATGTTTCAAAATACTTAAAGGATTCAACAACGTTGATATTGAACATTTCTTTACAGTAGCGCCAGCATTACCGACGAGAGGAAATGGATTAAAACTTAGAGGTCACAGAATTAATCTGGACTGTTCAAAATACAGTTTTACCAACGACATTATTGATGTATGGAATAAGCTCCTAGAAAATGTTGTTCAGAGCAACACCCTTAACATCTTCAAAATTAGGTTTGATCATCTCTTGTCACTCTCTGGTATTGGATAATTCAGTTTAATCAGTCATCATGACACAGCGGTATATCATGCTACCTTCCTAACTACTTATCTCTCCCTGGCCATGGTATAGTATCATTCTAACGCTGATTATCCCATCTCACCTGTTTTGAGAGAGTAATCAAGAATTAGTGTATCATTCTTTCAACAACAGAAATAATATAGGCATGGTAAGTCGAGAGGCTGGAGCTGTTTCATCCTTAGTATTGTCTTTATAACAAAAAGTGAAGGGATGCATGGCGTTCGTGATGGGATGTATGGCATGTTCATTCATTCTACCTTATGACTTTCCTGTAAGGTATTTCTTTTTAAATGTTTCCCTCTCGGCGTGAGCCGGAGGGAGTGGAGGGTGGGGAGAGAGCCTTTACTTTGCTATCCTTTTCTTCTACTGATTACAAGGGAGCAATTTCTTTCTTTTTTTCTTCTTTGAGTTAAGGCCCGACCACCTAGCTTGGACCTTGTGTCTGTGTATCTATGTAATTCTATGTAACCACACGTAACGCTGGTTAACATGACAGTCGCGAAAAAAAAATCAAACATGGAAATTTGAACGATCTTCGTATTGCTCTTGGCAAGCAAACTTGAGATGAAATGGTACGTGAAAACTACATGAACATAACATGGAAAAGCTTCAGTAAAACCTTCAAAGCAGTAGAGGGAACCTATGTGCCACTGTGTAGCAGCAATACTATTTCTAAAACGAAGCCAGGGTGGTGGAATGATCAAATAAAAAAGAGTCTGTTGTCTAAAAAAGTAGCCCAATAGAAACTTAAAGAGACAAATAAGCAACACGATTGAGTAAGTTATGTAAATTTGTGAAAACAGCAAAATAAACCCCAAGGAGTTTTATAGTTATGATTGAAGCAAGAGAACCATTACCCAGCCAACTGGTCCATTAACTGCGCAAATCGATTATTTCCTTCAAGACAACAAAGCCATGATAAAAATCTTATATGATTTTTAGCTCCTGTATTTATGATCGAAGATACAAACCATGTCCCGAATCCATTTTACTGGAGAACTTTCACCAATAAACTAACGTAAAACCTGAAGACATACACAGCAAGCCTTGATAAGTTTTATGCGGGGACGATGAAGGAGGCAAAAAATGAGATAAGATAAGCCTCTGACTGTCCTTTTCAATAAGTCACTTGCTGCAGGAAAAGTTCCAAATGAATGAAAATTTGCCAACGTAATACTGGTATTAAAAAAAAAAAAAAAAAAAAAAAAATGGTAACGTCACTGCCCGGAAATTATTGTCCAATCAGCTTAACGTCTGTGGTTGGAAAACTTATCGAAACCATCATTCAAAGTGGACTTGTAAACCATTTAGAGGACCATCACTTAATAAACAATTCTCAGCATAGTTTTTAACGAAATCGCTTGTCTGACAAATCTGCTTTATTTCTGATATAATCAACTTGTATGAATAAGTAGTTGATGTCATCTATCTACATTTTCATAAAGCAGTTGAAAAGGATCCGTATCAAAAGTTACTAAGAAAATCTTAGTCACAAGATATTGATGGGGTTGTACTTCGGTGGATAGAAATTTGTTTGACTGACCGTAAACAGTGAGTTGTGATTAATGGTCAAACCTCAGAATGGTTAGACGTAATAAGTGGAGTGCTACAAGGATCAGTCTTGGGAGTGGTTCTCTTTTTCAAATACATATCAAACACATTGATAATGGGCTGCATTGCAAAATATAAAAATTCAGTGCTGATACAAAGCTGGGAAATAAATCTACAGATGAACTTGAACATCTACAGCTTCAAACTGACATAGACAAACTAATGGACTGAGCTCATGGCAAATGAATTTTAGTATCAATAAGTGCTAAGTTTTACATATCGGTGGCAAAAACGAAATGGCAAAGTACAGTTTGAATTCTGTTGAAATGCAAAAGGTGAACGAGGAAAAAGATTTGGGTGTAATAATCTCTGGCGATCTAACACCAAGCAAGCAGTGCATAGGAACACTGACTCACTTCATCTCCTTCTCACATCACCACTACTTGTTATCACCTCCCCATTAGCCCCCTTCACTGAAGTTCCCATTTGTTCCCTCGTCTTATATATATATATATATATATATATATATATATATATATATATATATATATTATACTTTGTCGCTGTCTCCCGCGTTTGCGAGGTAGCGCAAGGAAACAGACGAAAGAAATGGCCCACCCCCCCCCCCCATACACATGTATATACATACGTCCACACACGCAAATATACATACCTACACAGTTTTCCATGGTTTACCCCAGACGCTTCACATGCCTTGATTCAATCCACTGACAGCACGTCAACCCCGGTATACCACATCGCTCTAATTCACTCTATTCCTTGCCCTCCTTTCACCCTCCTGCATGTTCAGGCCCCGATCACACAAAATCTTTTTCACTCCATCTTTCCACCTCCAATTTGGTCTCCCTCTTCTCCTTGCTCCCTCCACCTCCGACACATATATCCTCTTGGTCAATCTTTCCTCACTCATCCTCTCCATGTGCCCAAACCACTTCAAAACACCCTCTTCTGCTCTCTCAACCACGCTCTTTTTATTTCCACACATCTCTCTTACCCTTACGTTACTCACTCGATCAAACCACCTCACACCACACATTGTCCTCAAACATCTCATTTCCAGCACATCCATCCTCCTGCGCACAACTCTATCCATAGACCACGCCTCGCAACCATACAACATTGTTGGAACCACTATTCCTTCAAACATACCCATTTTTGCTTTCCGAGATAATGTTCTCGACTTCCACACATTCTTCAAGGCCCCCAGAATTTTCGCCCCCTCCCCCACCCTATGATCCACTTCCGCTTCCATGGTTCCATCCGCTGCCAGATCCACTCCCAGATATCTAAAACACTTCACTTCCTCCAGTTTTTCTCCATTCAAACTCACCTCCCAATTGACTTGACCCTCAACCCTACTGTACCTAATAACCTTGCTCTTATTCACATTTACTCTTAACTTTCTTCTTCCACACACATATATATATATATATATATATATTTATTCATTTTGCTTTGTCGCTGTCTCCCGCGTTTGCGAGGTCGCGCAAGGAAACAGACGAAAGAAATGGCCTAACCCACCCCCATACACATGTATATACATACACGTCCACACACGCAAATATACATACCCATACATCTCAATGTACACACATATATATATACACACACAGACACATATATACACATGCACACAATTCACACTGTCTGCTTTTATTCATTCCCATCGCCACACATGGAATAACATCCCCCTCTCCCCTCATGTGTGCGAGGTAGCGCTAAGAAAATACAACAAAGGCCCCATTCGTTCACACTCAGTCTCTAGCTGTCATGCAATAATGCCCGAAACCACAGCTCCCTTTCCACATCCAGGCCCCACACAACTTTCCATGGTTTACCTCAGACGCTTCACATGCCCCGATTCAATCCATTGACAGCACGTCGACCCCGGTATACCACATCGATCCAATTCACTCTATTCCTTGCACGCCTTTCACCCTCCTGCATGTTCAGGCCCCGATCACTCAAAATCTTTTTCACTCCATCTTTCCACCTCCAATTTGGTCTCCCACTTCTCCTCGTTCCCTCCACCTCCGACGCATATGTCCTCTTGGTCAATCTATCCTCGCTCATTCTCTCCATGGGCCCAAACCATTTCAAAACACCCTCTTCTGCTCTCTCAACCACGCTCTTTTTATTTCCACACATCTCTCTTACCCTTACATTACTTACTCGATCAAACCACCTCACACCACACATTGTCCTCAAACATCTCATTTCCAGCACATCCATCCTCCTGCGCACAACTCTATCCATAGCCCACGCCTCGCAACCATACAACATTGTTGGAACCACTATTCCTTCAAACATACCCATTTTTGCTTTCCGAGATAATGTTCTCGACTTCCACACATTCTTCAAGGCTCCCAGGATTTTCGCCCCCTCCCCCATCCTATGATCCACTTCCGCTTCCATGGTTCCATCCGCTGCCAGATCCACTCCTAGCTCCCCTCCCTCATCCTATGATCCACTTCCGCTTCCATGGTTCCATCCGCTGCCAGATCCACTCCTAGATATCTAAAACACTTCACTTCCACCAGTTTTTCTCCATTCAAACTTACCTCCCAATTGACTTGTCCCTCAACCCTACTGTACCTAATAACATTGCTCTTATTCACATTTACTCTCGGATTTCTTCTTTCACACACTTTACCAAACTCAGTCACCAGCTTCTACAGTTTCTCACCCGAATCAGCCACCAGCGCTGTATCATCAGCGAACAACAACTGACTCACTTCCCAAGCCCTCTCATCCACAAGACTGCATACTTGCTCCTCTTTCCAAAACTCTTGCATTCACCTCCCTAATAACCCCATCCATAAACAAATTAAACAACCATGGAAACATCACGCACCCCTTCCTCAAACCGACATTCACTGAGAACCAATCACTTTCCTCTCTTCCTACACGTACACATGCCTTACATCCTCTATAAAAACTTTTCACTGCTTCTAGCAACTTGTCTCCCACACCATATATTCTTAATACCCTCCACAGAGCATCTCTTCAACTCTATCATATGCCTTCTCCAGATCCATAAATGCTACATACAAATCCATTTGCTTTTCTGAGCATTTCTCACATACATTCTTCAAAGCAAACACCTGATCCATACATCCTCTACCACTTCTGAAACAACACTGCTCTTCCCTAATCTGATGCTCTGTACATGCCTTCACCCTCTCAATCAAAACCCTCCCATATAATTTACCAGGAATACTTAACAAACTTATACTTCTGTAATTTCAGCACTCATCTTTATCCCCTTTACCTTTGTACAATGGCACTATGCATGCATTCCTCCAGTCCTCAGGCACCTCACCATGAGTCATACATACATTAAATATCCTTACCAACCAGTCAACAACACCCCCATTTTTTAATAAATTCCACTGTAATACCATCCAAATCCGCTGTATAATATATATATATATATATATATATATATATATATATATATATATATATATATATATATATATATATATTTTCAATTTTCCAAAAGAAGGAACAGAGAAGGGGGCCAGGTGAGGATATTCCCTCAAAGGCCCAGTCCTCTGTTCTTAACGCTACCTCGCTAACGCGGGAAATGGCGAATAGTACGAAAGAAAGAAAGAATATGAATATATACATACATATATATATATATATATATATATATATATATATATATATATATATATATATATATATATATATATATATATATATATAATACAAAGGAGGGCAACACTTGGAAACTAATATAATGAAAACAGTAATAAATACGTTTGAAGGAACAAGAAACTTACCAGCACTACATTGACACAACGTCACCTGAGTAACCGCCATAAATTTCGAACGCTCAGGTTAGCTAGAAGGTTATGGGAGTTGCGGAGGTAAAAGGAAGTGCCACAGTTTAGGCTGGTGTTGAGAAGCGTAGAGCGGGTGGCGCGCGCTGGGGGCGAGTGCGGGCAACAAGTGTTGGGAAGCAAGTGCGTCTTGTGGAAGACCTGAGGAGAAGGATCAATACCACGGCAGGTGGAGACACGATGGTGGTGTGTGTTGATGAGTGAGGACATGACACTCCACACGTAACCCTACCATGAATGATAAACTGCCAACTTTTTTTCTTCTGATGATGATAAACACACAAGATACGTATCTGCCATGAACCTAAGGAGAATTAAGAATGGGGTCCTGAGTCACCACCATTATACACCCAGCAAGCCTGTAGTCTGTAGGTGTTAGGGTATTCCTCCTGCTAGAGACTTAACTAACTATTCCTAGAGTATTCTTCTTGTGATAAGAGCTTCTCTCATATTTTCAGCCCATCATTCTCCATGTCATCTAACTAGGCTTCTGCCAATCATCGAGCCTGTACCATTTTGCCGGGTAATTATCTTATATCATTCGTCTTATATGACCGAACAGTTTCAGTCGACTTCTATCAGGGAATTTGAATATACTTCCACTTCCACATTTCGTCCTATCTCTTTGTGTCTTACTCTGTTTATTTTCGCTGTTTCTTTGAACTCTTAACTTTTATTTTGGAGGTCAAAATCCAGACCTGGAATCCATACACAATAATGGGTCACAGTAATGGTAGACAAAATAATGATCTGGGCTATTTTGTTTTTATCACACGCTCATCTTCCATGAGGCGGGAAAAACGAATATTATCATTCCACAGAAATTTCATTCAGTCATTTGCTGTATCCTCATCAACAGCTTCTTACTGACCACAGACTTCCAAAACAACTGAACGTCCATTTGCTTAAAAGCTGCGTCCTCTTGGTCACCACCATCTCTTCAGGTTTTAAGACATTAACTTTACGACCAAAGTCTTGAGAAAGCCAAACTACTTATTCATCACTGTCTGGGGCCCTTGCTATCTGCAACAACTCCCACATCACAGCATAACTAAAATACCTGTGGTACCATTTCTGCCAGCACCATGAGACTGCTCTTCCAATGCTATCAGAACTTGATTAGTTTACAGAATAAAGAGGAGAGAGGACAGAACACTCCCCTGCCTAACACCACTTGAGCTTCTAAACTAAGACATCACTAGAGAGAATCACCAGGGGAAAAAAAAAAAATTATCCACAAAAAACACACTAACCCAAACTCCAACTCACCTCTCTCTAAACCTAACACAGGCGAGACTGGTTGCATCACTCAACATATCCAGACACAAAATAGGAATAACAATGTAACAGGTAAAACGCCTTGGTCCTGCAGCCATGCAAGCCTCCATATTCATATTCAATCATTCTTGACCCCACTACATCTCCTCGGGTCAACATCAGCAGTGAGGCAATGTGAAAACAAGATGCTCTACATGCTCATACAGGAAGACATTATTGCTGACGTGAAGAAGCCCTATCTATTCGTTGTACACAGTCATAAGGAAGAATTGAAAAAAAAAAAAAAGGCGCGGAAGGGGCTCATCCAGATCTTTTCCATAGATTCGTCAGGACATCTAATTCAACTTAGGGATTCGCAGGGAAGACTTGTGAACAATGTAAAAATACAGGAGCTAAATGACAAAAAAATAAGTTTTTCTCGGAGAGAAGACATTAAAGCTATATTACTAATGTGAGAAAGCATGGGCGGAGGTCATGGAAATCAATGAAACTGCTACACAGAGACAAACACAACTGAAAGGCCTTGAAACATATGAGGCTCGTGATCCTGATCAGGTTTATGAGTCGAAAATGTCGGCATACATGTTTAACAGACCGCCTGAAATTTTGAAGAAGCGGAATGGGATTATACGAGTAAATGTGTGCCTGTCTTTAAGAAGAGAGATTGGAGAATTTTACTCAGCTACATACCAGTCATTCTTTAGACTAGAGTCTGTATAACACTGGAAAAGATAGTCAAATACAACCTGTACGGTACCGAACCAAACTCCTACCGTCACATATATTCATGAGATGTACAGTTTACTACAAAAGCACGCGACCTACTCATCCCTGTTGTGTGACACCATATTAACCCTTGACTGCCTACCTAAGAGAACCTCAGTATTTCTCCTGTCCGAAATCTCAAGGACCGACAAGAAGGCGTGGCCAACTATCTGAGTCCTCTTGAATTCCCATTGACCCAACTATAATTTAAATCTCTGACTATACAGTTTACTGAACTATTATTAGTTTCATACATTTTCTGATCTTTCCTGTTTCAGGACACAGCATTAACAATTTCTAAGAATTTGTCTAAGCATAAGTTTTGGGATGCCGCCAAATGCCTTCCCGGCATTTAGCGGAATCCAAAAAAGCAATATAATAAAAAAAAAAAGAAAGCAAATATAATCAGTATTACTTGAACGGTATTCGATATAATGGCTGAAAAATTGGTGCGTTTTTCGGGAAAATTAGGAATACCGGCATCACGATATTTACGGTAACTATCAATACCTAACCTAGCCTAGCCTAGCTAACGAAGTAAGAATACCGGGATCAGGATATTTAACGGATAACACATCCATACCTAAAATCGCTTAGCGTAGTTGATAAAAGCATAAACTTCAAACATTTTAAAAGGAAAATACCTACAATGCTTTCGTGGAATCGTAACCAATTTGTATCAAACACGATTCAATTCCCCTTTTCGAGAAATGCGTTGCTCCCCGTCAAATGCACTCACCTGTCACACACGGAAGACAGTCCCGGAAGACAGTAGCGCAGTGCGCCGGGCATCCATTTACCTCATTATGTTCATCCATTACCTGATGACATCAATAGTGGTCTTCCCACCAACTGAAGTTTGAAGTAATTGCATCATCTGAAAGGACAGTCTAGACCTGGGGTCACTAATATCAGAGATCACCGTGAAATATCGTTCCTAATCAGACCACGAAGCCACCATTTTCCAGCAAACATCAGCATCTTTGGCTATAAAATACCTATTTTCCGGCACGCTGCAGCGTTCTTAATTACTGCCTCAACAACTAATGCACGGATGGACTCCCTACCACTCCTGGTTGTGTTTGGTAATTGCGAATTTGATTCATAATTATTAATCATGAAGTTTCTCCCTGGTTTTCCGCGACCAAGGTATCCTGTAATTTTTCGACCGCAGTCGCTAAGCACTGCGGTCTCATGTTCCGTATAAAATGTGCTGACTTCGTTATATTCAAAATTTGAATTCGCAAAATAATGATACAGTGAAACTAACGTGAACCACAGTGATATATGTTGATACATATTACCTGTTGGATTTTATGGATATGTAAAGACAATTAAGCCAAAAATCGTGTCCTTACTTTAACATAAAATGGAAAGGAAGTGTTGGGTGTCCATATATATATATATATATATATATATATATATATATATATATATATATATATATATATATATATATATATATATATGTATATTTATATATATATATATATATATATATATATATATATATATATATATATATATATATATATATATATATATATATATGCAAGAGTTTTGAAAAGAGGGGCAAGTATGAAGTCTGTTGTGGATGAGAGAGCTTGGGAAGTGAGTCAGTTGTTGTTCGCTGATGATACAGCGCTGGTGGCCGATTCATGTGAGAAACTGCATAAGCTGGTGACTGAGTTCGGTAAAGTGTGTGAAAGAAGAAAGTTAAGAGTAAATGTGAATAAGAGCAAGGTTATTAGGTACAGTAGGGTTGAGGGTCAAGTCAATTGGGAGGTAAGTTTGAATGGAGAAAAATTGGAGGAAGTAAAGTGTTTTAGATATCTGGGAGTGGATCTGGCAGCGGATGGAACCATGGAAGCGGAAGTGAATCATAGGGTGGGGGAGGGGGCGAAAATCCTGGGAGCATTGAAGAATGTGTGGAAGTCGAGAATATTATCTCGGAAAGCAAAAATGGGTATGTTTGAAGGAATAGTGGTTCCAACAATGTTGTATGGTTGCGAGGCGTGGGCTATGGATAGAGTTGTGCGCAGGAGGGTGGATGTGCTGGAAATGAGATGTTTGAGGACAATGTGTGGTGTGAGGTGGTTTGATCGAGTAAGTAACGTAAGGGTAAGAGAGATGTGTGGAAATAAAAAGAGCGTGGTTGAGAGAGCAGAAGAGGGTGTTTTGAAATGGTTTGGGCACATGGAAAGAATAAGTGAGGAAAGATTGACCACGAGGATATATGTGTCGGAGGTGGAGGGAACGAGGAGAAGTGGGAGACCAAATTGGAGGTGGAAAGATGGAGTGAAAAAGATTTTGAGTGATCGGGGCCTGAACATGCAGGAGGGTGAAAGGCGGGCAAGGAATAGAGTGAATTGGATCGATGTGGTATACCGGGGTTGACGTGCTGTCAGTGGATTGAATCAGGGCATGTGAAGCGTCTGGGGTAAACCATGGAAAGTTGTGTGGGGCCTGGATGTGGAAAGGGAGCTGTGGTTTCGGGCATTATTGCATGACAGCTGGAGACTGAGTGTGAACGAATGGGGCCTTTGTTATCCTTTCCTAGCGCTACCTCGCACACATGAGGGGGGAGGGGGATGGTATTCCATGTGTGGCGAGGTGGCGATAGGAATGAATAAAGGCAGGCAGTGTGAATTGTGTGCATGGGTATATATGTATGTGTCTGTGTGTGTATATATATGTGTACATTGAGATGTATGGGTGTGTAGGTTTGCGTGTGTGAACGTGTGTGTATATACATGTGTATGGGGGTGGGTTGGGCCATTTCTTTCTTCTGTTTCCTTGCGCTACCTCGCAAATGCGGGACCTCCCTCCCTCCACCTGCAGGCCAGACCTCCCTCCCTCCACCACCAGGCTAGACCTCCCTCCCTCCACCACCAGGCCAGACCTCTCTCCCTCCACCACTATGCCAGACTTTCATTCATTTAAAATATTGCTGTGGGAGTAACACTGATGACAGGTGGGTGTTGCAGTGGTAGTAACAGTGATGGCAGATGGGTGTTGCAGTGGTAGTAACAGTGATGGCAGGTGGGTGTTGCAGTGGTAGTAACAGTGATGGTAGGTGGGTGTTGCAGTGGTAGTAACAGTGATGGCAGGTGGGTGTTGCAGTGGTAGTAACAGTGATGCGGCAAAAAAAAAAAAAAAAAAATATATATATATATATATATATATATATATATATATATATATATATATATAACTTAGATTATATGACATATGATGAATATCTGGAAAAGATACATCTTGCATTCCTGTGAACGTTGGCTCCGCTTAAACATGTTCATTTCTTCCTGGACTGAGGATGTGTTCCTTATCTGAAGCTTAATCTGGTTATAAAGAGTATTCATTAATCTTTGAAAGAAATGTTTACACTATTTTTCTCGCGTCAGTTTAATAGAGTAGAAAATGAAAGACGTCTAACGTTCTGTTATGAAGGCAGCCTGAACATCGACAGAATAGAGTCATTCACCTTTCTTAACCTCTTGAATACAAAGGTTCGATCGAGTCTTGGGTATGATAGACTGGCCTCTAACCTCACCCTTAAGAATAAGGTCAGAGACCAGGCTATCGTACACAAAGGGTCGTGCTTCAGGGGTCAATGTAACCCCGATACACATACAAATTTTTATCAACTAAAATCTATGATGCAAAATCTGTCAATCATTCATCGCTTGCATGATCAGTATGAGATGCAATCACGCAACAGCAGAATAAACGTCGCTATGGACCATCATATCCTAGCTTTGGACATCATATACTAGCTTTGGACATCATATCCTAGCTTTGGACATCATATACTAGATTTGGACATCATATCCTAGCTTTGGACATCATATCCTAGCTTCGGACATCGTATCCTAGCTTAGAGCAGCGAGTGGAGCAATATAAACCTACGTTAGAAATCGAGAATACTATTTCAACATGTATTCCAGAGTCCTTCGAGAATTTCAGTTTCTGCGATGACTGATAACCTACTGGACATTACGTTACAGAGATCACTATGGTTACACGAGTAAAATAACCTAAGAACTCGTCACAAAACCAAATTATCCAAGAACAGCTTTAAATCCCATGTGGGACGAGCAATCAATAGTTGCTAACAGGGACAAAATCACGACGGTGGGATCTCTAGGTATTATAGCCAGGCCTTTGACCTGACCCTCAAGGATCAGGTCAATGGGTAGTCCACTGTATCCAAGGGGTCGTACTGAGTGACCCTCCACCAGTACATGGTTACGGCAACTTTACTGGAATGTTACGAACGCCTGGAATTTCAACATCAGCTATGCCGTACATTAGACCGACCGCATCGAAACTTTTATTCATGTTCTGATTACGTGAATTTGATTTACTTGAAGCAAAAAAAAAAAAAAAAAAGTAGATCAAAAGTAAAATACTCTCAAATATCCAAAGCTTACTGTCCATTCTTTACCAAGAGTGTGTTTTTCCTTTCTTTTTTTTTTTTTAGCTAATATCTGATAACGTCCATAACAAAACAAAAAACAAAAATCCATCGATTGTGCTCACTCAACGTGCATGAGGCCGTCATTCTTTTAATTTCATCAAGAACCAATTGTTATATTTCGTGTATTGTCCTCAGAGTTCTTCAATACTTTCTGTAAATACTCTCCTTGGTAGAGCAAAGGAAAATCTGATGAAAGGCTTGAATTCTGGCTCACAATGTAAGATGGATTGCTCAAGTCCAGCACGACAATAAAGAAGTGCCAAAGTTTTTTTTTTCCCCCTTTTGTGTGTACACACGTGTGTGTGTGTGTGTGTGTGTGTGTGGTGTGTGTGTTCCATATCTGATCATTCTCAGTTTTTGTTTTGCCCATTGACATTGTTTTCTTAAGTCCTCTTCCAATTTCTGAAACATAACAAAATGAAATCTTTTGTAATTATAAATTTGCAAGAAACTGGTGGAGGTAAGGATTACAGATAAGGAATGGTTCGTTTCAGTGAGCGTGGATACAGGAACAGAGATGAACCGGGCCACGACGACGCACTTCAGTGACAGCTGATGAAACGATCAATGTTGTTCATGAGACACTTGACAGCAGACAGACGTGTCTACATTTTGATTATCAACAGTCTCATAGCATGTGTTTCGTTCATTGAACAAGTTTTCTATGAAATCTTGGGAAGTTAACAAAGGTCCGGTCTTCTGACGACCCTGAAATCTGAAAACCACATCAGCTGAAATCAGATCACAATTTTATGAAGTTGGAAGTAGCAACCCAAGTAGGACTCACTGCCGGCCTGAGAGTGTGGGCCATGTTTCCGTATATGGACAATCCCGGGGTAACTCGAGCCGAGTAACAAGCTGTCGGCTGGCTAGGCCTGTCACAGCTGTGGTGCTTTGCCTCAACCAAAGTCGGTAAACTTAAATAAATTTCGTGATTAACGACCACGTTTTCATCGATTATGGGGAAACGCAGGGTAACTTTTTTTTCTTTTTTTTGAATCGCAAAGTAAACAATGGATAACAAAATTTTCAAACTCGTAAGAGGTTCCAGGTAGTTGCCCCTTCTGAAAGGGTCATGGCCTCAGGTCTGAGAGATGCAGCAGTTAGTTATAGCACGACCAACTGCAGTAAGGCACGAGCGCAGAGTGAATATCACATAAAGAACCTGAATCAACTTCAGAAAATCACGCGAACTGTCCTGGGAAGCACACGAGAGGTGTTTGGCTTCTCCAGGAAAATGGCCTTGCAAGAGTCACCAAAACCATTATCAAAGTGCAGTTTTCGCATTCTCTCGCATCGCTCTCATGCACCAGACTAAGAACGTAGGATGAGGTGGAAAGTGCGAAAGCTATACAGACAATCGTCAAGAAATATAGATATCACTGAGGGCTTTTTTTTTTTTTCGCTCTCGGACTTCATTGACAGGTCATACAGTCGTTCACACACGTAATGTGAGCCAGTATTCTTTAGTTTTAAAGTAACAGCGAATTTAAGAGGAATGTTATTGGACAGTTTGCATGCGAGTTTGATTCTTGTCACCTGACTTTCATCTTAAGAACTAAATGCAAATATCGAACATGTAACTTAATGATGCATGTAGAATTAATATATAAAACTACATCGTAACACATAAAACATACGTAGCACTTGTAAATAATATTGTTAAATACCTGATTCTTTCGTTTTAGTTCACCATCATCCACTTATGATAATGTGAACCATAGATGTGTGTAAATTATCCCTCCAACGCAATTATTATGCACTTTACTAAAACAGCGCATCTCATATATATATATATATATATATATATATATATATATATATATATATATATATATATATATAGACTCATTAAATTGAAGAAAGTGGTAGGTCAGACTAGCTGAAAACGAGTAACGGAAGCCGCTTGTGTGGTGTGGGTTTACTAAGGTGTGCGCGTGGGCGGCTGAAGACGTTTTGTACTTAGTTAATTTACCACGAAATACTGAGTGTGTATATCTATCACACCATACTAAGTGTGTATATTTACCACGACATACTGAGTGTGTACAAGATGGTTTAGAGAGAAAGTAGTGAAAAATAGGAGAGGAAATCCTCGTCAAAACCCTACATAATCCTCGGAAATGATAAAGCTTGAATCCATTAAAAAAAAAATCGAACCCACCTGTAAGAAATATCAGTAGTCACCATATCCACCGTCCCTGACACAGACCCAATGTCAACACATTAAGCAATCTGGGATTCAAGAAACAACGTTATACCTACCTCACACCAGGGGAAGGGAAACAGAAATCAAACACCACTTCACAGTATAAAAACCTCCACCCATGGAGGGACTATACTCCCTGTATTAGCAATGTCAAGATTTCCCACATTATATGGTTGTTCATTCGTCTTCATCATGACCCACCAGTCGCCAGCTGCCTGTGAGATGGTCGGAGTGCTGGTCCTCTGGCTGTGGTTCTCGTCGTCGTCTTCTCCAGACTGGCGCGGTGGCGGGCTAATGGACGCCTCAGAGACAAGTACGTAATCATGGTAGACCGCTCCGCTCCACAAGATGGGCGGTTACCGTACGCATCGGGCTGTCATTGTCATTCGTTATCCCCAGTGCAAGTAACTGCTGTATGTATATAACTATTATGTTTCTTTATTCTGTATCAAGGGCATAACATTGGATTGTCAGTGCATCCTTTCTGTGTGGATTTAAGTACATTTATGCACGAAATTGTCAGCTGCTTTTTCACATCTCATCAATTCACTACAGATGAAAGTAAAATGACACTGAACCTCTTTATCATGTATGGGAAATATCGTTCACTGACGAGGATTTTCTATATTTCATCTTAGAAATTTATTTACTGTATACTGAAGAAATAAACCTTTAAAAATCGGCATTTGGACATGATACGAGTACTACTGTACTTTTTAGAAGTTTTCAGATATTTACCTAAACAAAACTATGCTACCATGAAATGTGCTCATTTCCCATACGAAAAATGTGTCAAATTTTTTCGATCACCGAAAAAAAAGAGCTCTCATTTCAAGCATTTTTCACAGCTGAAAATTTGTATATCATCGCTTCCATTGTTGAGAGTATATGTCTTAAGTTTACTTATGCAAAACATTTAATATCTTCTAAGTTTCCATCCTACATTCTTTACTACACATCTGATGACATACATACGTACACCACCTCCAGGATTTAGCCCTAAGAAGACTCACACCACACATCCATGCCCATCAGTTGTCTTCAATATATATATATATATATATATATATATATATATATATATATATATATATATATATATATATATATATATATATATATTGGCGGAATGCGTGCATAGTGCCATTGTACAAAGGCAAAGGGGATAAGAGTGAGTGCTCAAATTACAGAGGTATAAGTTTGTTGAGTATTCCTGGTAAATTATATGGGAGGGTATTGATTGAGAGGGTGAAGGCATGTACAGAGCATCAGATTGGGAAAGAGCAGTGTGGTTTCAGAAGTGGTAGAGGATGTGTGGGTCAGGTGTTTGCTTTGAAGAATATATGTGAGAAATACTTAGAAAAGCAAATGGATTTGTATGTAGCATTTATGGATCTGGAGAAGGCATATGATAGAGTTGATAGAGATGCTCTGTGGAAGGTATTAAGAGTATATGGTGGGGGAGGCAAGTTGTTAGAAGCAGTGAAAAGTTTTTATCGAGGATGTAAGGCATGTGTACGTGTAGGAAGAGAGGAAAGTGATTGGTTCTCAGTGAATGTAGGTTTGCGGCAGGGGTGTGTGATGTCTCCATGGTTGTTTAATTTGTTTATGGATGGGGTTGTTAGGGAGGTGAATGCAAGAGTTTTGGAAAGAGAGGCAAGTATGAAGTCTGTTGGGGATGAGAGAGCTTGGGAAGTGAGTCAGTTGTTGTTCGCTGATGATACAGCGCTGGTGGCTGATTCATGTGAGAAACTGCAGAAGCTGGTGACTGAGTTTGGTAAAGTGTGTGAAAGAAGAAAGTTAAGAGTAAATGTGAATAAGAGCAAGGTTATTAGGTACAGTAGGGTTGAGGGTCAAGTCAATTGGGAGGTAAGTTTGAATGGAGAAAAACTGGAGGAAGTAAAGTGTTTTAGATATCTGGGAATGGATCTGGCAGCGGATGGAACCATGGAAGCGGAAGTGGATCATAGGGTGGGGGAGGGGGGCGAAAATTCTGGGAGCCTTGAAGAATGTGTGGAAGTCGAGAACATTATCTCGAAAAGCAAAAATGGGTATGTTTGAAGGAATAGTGGTTCCAACAATGTTGTATGGTTGCGAGGCGTGGGCTATGGATAGAGTTGTGCGCAGGAGGATGGATGTGCTGGAAATGAGATGTTTGAGGACAATGTGTGGTGTGAGGTGGTTTGATCGAGTAAGTAACGTCAGGGTAAGAGAGATGTGTGGAAATAAAAAGAGCGTGGTTGAGAGAGCAGAAGAGGGTGTTTTGAAATGGTTTGGGCACATGGAGAGAATGAGTGAGGAAAGATTGACCAAGAGGATATATGTGTCGGAGGTGGAGGGAACGAGGAGAAGAGGGAGACCAAATTGGAGGTGGAAAGATGGAGTGAAAAAGATTTTGTGTGATCGGGGCCTGAACATGCAGGAGGGTGAAAGGAGGGCAAGGAATAGAGTGAATTGGAGCGATGTGGTATACCGGGGTTGACGTGCTGTCAGTGGATTGAATCAAGGCATGTGAAGCGTCTGGGGTAAACCGTGGAAAGCTGTGTAGGTATGTATATTTGCGTGTGTGGACGTATGTATATACATGTGTATGGGGGTGGGTTGGGCCATTTGTTTCGTCTGTTTCCTTGCGCTACCTCGCAAACGCGGGAGACAGCGACAAAGAAAAAAAAAAAAAAATATATCAAAAGGCTATCTCAAACTTCTGGGTAACTTTGTATCAAAACAGCCGTGTTGTTACATTCAATATATATCAACTCTTCAAGAAGAACTGTATAGCAAACTGTCTGTCGTCTGCAAGGCTGATGGAGTTTGCGATGATTCCAGAAAGACGGGCCACTTCTTTTCTTTGTTTAGGCGCCATCAGTTCTGACGGGGGGGGGTCTATTTTCCCAACCGACGACAATACTTTCAGTTCATGTTATTGTATCAAACCTTCAGTATCATCATGATGCTAAAACTCAATCACCGATTTTTATGTAGAATAAAATGGATAGGCAGGTCTTCCCCCACGCGACTCTCTGACCAATCTCAGCACACCACGGTTCAACACCGTCACAAATCCATAATACCAAGGCCCAGGGCAACCTCTTATCGTCCACCATCATAAGATCAGGTACAGGATTAAATTCCTTTACAGCGTCTGTATCCGGCCAAATGACACGCCACAAGACGTTATAAATGTGAGCGTATTTCATATGAAATCGTAAGATTTTGTTCTGGATCATTTTTTTCCATTCTTGTCATATATATATATATATATATATATATATATATATATATATATATATATATATATATATATATATATTTTGCTTTGTCGCTGTCTCCCGCGTTAGCGAGGTAGCGCAAGGAAACAGACGAAAGAATGGCCAAACCCAACCACATACACATGTATATACAAACACGTCCACACACGCAAATATACATACCTATACATCTCAATGTATACATATATATACACACACAGACATATACATATATACACATGTACATAATACATACTGTCTGCCTTTATTCATTCCCACCGCACCTCGCCACACATGAAATAACAACCCCCTCCCCCCTCATGTGTGCGAGGTAGCGCTAGGAAAAGACAACAAAGGCCCCCATTCGCTCACGCTCAGTCTCTAGTTGTCATGTAATAATGCACCGAAACCACAGCTCCCTTTTCACATCCAGGCTCCATAGAACTTTCCATGGTTTACCCCAGACGCTTCACATGCCCTGGTTCAATCTATTGACAGCACGTCGACCCCGGTATACCACACCGTTCCAATTCACTCTATTCCTTGCACGCCTTTCACCCTCCTGCATGTTCAGGCCCCGATCACCCAAAATCTTTTTCACTCCATCCTTCCACCTCCAATTTGGTCTCCCAAATAGGTGGGATAGCAAGGGCTAATGACTGACCTAATCAATCCCATTTTATTAACGTCACTATATATATATATATATATATATATATATATATATATATATATATATATATATATATATATATACTAACTACCAATCCCTAGACAAGTGACGACATATACATTACAAGCGTTTTTGTGTAGTCTTCCATACTCACATGTACAGACACGTGAACTAGACAGAACACTTTTCTGAAGGATACAAATGTACTGAAGTACACTTTTCAACCGTTCACATCACATTGTGAGAGAAATACCTGATCAAAAGAGGACGAGAAGACATTAAGTTTCCAACCTTAGTGAAGACCATCATACATACACATCACCTCCTTACCCCAACCTACTTCCTCCACTATTGTGTAATGTCAAGCGAGATTTTCTGTGAAAATTCAGTATCATGAACAATACATTCGTCCGCCCATAACCATCCACGCCACAGTTCGCTTTGTGTGTCTCGAAACTACGAGAAGTCTTTCTGAGAAAACACTCGCTTCAGAGCGAACGATGCGCTCTGAAACTCCCTCGCCCCGCTAGCCGTTAATGGCAATGGTTGGCGATAAATGATGAAAAGAAGAAATCCTGCTCTCTGCCTTCACCTGAGGTATCAGAGGATAAGGCGCTGTGCGCACCAGATCCTTACTTAGAAAGGATTAGAATGCACGACTGGGGTTAAGATTAGCACCAATCTCTCTCCCTCTCTCTAGTCAGGCTTTTGATATTGTGTTTCTCCTAGGGAGGGAGGGAGGTAGAGCTGCTGCTGCTGCTGACGACACACCACTGTATTTGCTGACCACACAACAACAACGAAACCTTATCAGCCATCAGCAACTTATAGATCATGTATAATAATCCAGGGCTTCTCAACACATTTCACCGAATCAAAATTTACCAGATCTCTATTGTTATTCATTCACTGATAAGGAAAATGTACACACACACACACACGGTAAGTATAATACAACATATGTGGTGCCTTCATGATCAGATATACAAGAGATTCACAAAATATTACATATACCAGAGGCAAAACGATTTTAAAACATCAGTAACTTCACTTTCCACGCGAGTGTACGAACGAATACTTAGCCTTTACTTATCGCCTCACTGTCTCTCGGTTACAACCAAACAGTTACAGAATATATCTTCATAAGACAGATATTGCAGTTTGTTAAGCGCGATACTTATCTAATTTCTCTAATTAGGAATGTCCTTACGGCACAGCGGGGTATACTACGCTGTGCACCAGCGTCCAGCGGCGACACCCGCTACACACCAGCGGACCAAGACAACAACGCCAGCAGGTCCCGCTAACCAAACAACGTAGCGTCGAACACACTCCAACACACCAATCAACTACGCCCACCACAATCCTGCTGATCAAACAACTATGTCCGACACATACTAACCAATCAACACTGTCCACCACAATTCTCTGTATACATCAACTACGTCCACCACAATTCTCTGTATAAATCAACTAGGTCCACCAAAATTCTTCTGATTAATGAAGGACGTCCACCAGAATTCTGCTTACTAATCAAGCGCATCCAGCACAATCTTGTGGACCAATCAACAACAACGTCCATCAAAAACTGCGGACCAATCAACAACGTTCACGACACTGCTGCTGACCAATCATAACGTCCACCACAATCCCGATGACCAATAAACAACGTCCACCACAATTCTGCCGACTGATCGACAATGTCTACCACAATCCTGGTGACCGATCAACGTCCACCACAATCCAAGTGACCAATCAACAACGTCCACCACAATCCAAGTGACCAATCAACAACGTCCACCACAATCCTGCTGACCAATCAACAACGTCCACCACAATCCTGGTGACCAATCAACAACGTCCACCACAATCCTGGTGACCAATCAACAACGTCCACCACAATCCTGCTGACCAATCAACAACGTCCACCACAATCCTGCTGACCAATCAACAACGTCCACCACAATCCTGCTGGCCAATCAACAACGTCCACCACAATCCTGCTGACCAATCATCACCAAACACAATCCAGCCGACCAATCAACACCAAACACAATGCTCCTGACCAATCAACAACGTCCACCACAATTCTGCTAACCAATCATCAGCATCCAGCACCAACCTTCCAACCAATCAGCGGCGTCCTGCACCAAGCTGCCGACCAATGAGCCACTGGAACACGAGACCATCTCCTCGTTAGAGAGTAATCTCATAATTACACAAATTCATCATAATATTCATCTTATAATTACTAAGATAATCTTCATTCTTCAAGGAGTATTTTGTTTCATACTTCTTTTTTATTCACGATTCATAATTAATATATAATTAGTTATAATCTAACCAGATTTTCTTGAATAATCTTGATATTGTACGTTGCATTTTTACAGCTTTATTTATCGTTCATGGTCGACTGATGGTTCTTGTGACCAGAATATTACACAGACACACACACACACACACACACACACACACACACACACACACACATACACACACACACATACACACACACACACACACACACACACACACAAGTAACGGATGGAAGGTTAATGACGTCAGCTCAGTTGAGCCTGGTGAGACAGTGGTTGTTGAGTACCCTTCCTTGGCCCAGGTTATCAACTTATCATAGCTCACGTACACGAGGGTAGCTGGCCATTCACTTCGCAGTCGTGCATTCTCTCCATTATTATTAAGTACAAGACTTGACAACCTGCATCTCACAGGACAAGACTCGACACCCTGCACTTCACACAATTCTTGTATCAACTCCAGATTTTCCTGCGGTGTTGGGGGAGCACCGCACAGGCCCTGCGTTATGGCAAAATCTTTTCACTAGCAAAGTTGCAAAAACGAACCCTTCGGTAGAATTCTCCCGCCCTAACGACAATAATTGAGGAGTCCAACCGTCTGCTGTTCACATCTTACATGAGAGCACAACGAGAAGCCGCTTCTTAAGTTTGGTCACTTCATTTTACGAAGCATAAGGACCTAACAGATAAGATTCAGAGGAGAGGAAGCAAAACTGAGAGACAGGAGAGCTACGCGAGAAGGTTTAAAAGTTCCCCACTTTGGAGCAGACAATAGTAAGAGGTCACCTGATCACAACCTTTAAGTTCTAAAAAAAAAGAAAAACAAGTAGACAGTGAACAATTCTTGGAGACATGTTGGGAGAGAACAAACAGACGACATGGTATAAACTAAGAAAGAAAATTGCGAAAAACAACAGTGAAGTACTTTAATATAAGAATGGTGGATGAATGGAACAAAGTGAATGTAGACTTGGGAAATGCTGCGTAGCACACACAGAAATTGAAAAGGGTTTATAAATGTACAAGAGATTGGGGTCTACGAGTGTATAAATCCCTCACCGTACAATACAAATAGGTAAATACAAACACACAAACAGTCTGCTGGAGGTATACAAATAAGGCACCAAAAACATATATCGAACAAGCTACCCACGCACCTCGGTCACACCTACACCAAACACCTGTACAATCATCACCATAACTGTCTTCAGTTTCTTGACTGTAGCTTCCCCTCTCCAACCCCTTCCTTTTCCATCTATAACCACCTAATCAAGAAACATGGGAGACTTCTGCAACATTCAAAATGCTAGAGAAAGAACAGCGGCACTTTTAGCTTGAAAATATAGAGAGGCTTATAATGAGAGGTGTAGTTCTGTACACGATGCCAGCAGAATGCTTGAGGTCGTAGGAGGCTGAGCTGTCGAGGAGACACAGTGGGTATTACAGCCAGGTAGCATCGGAAGGAGGAAACAGCATGGAATGAGTATAGTGAGATGAGCTAACTTTGAAGAGACTATTGTGGAACGCGGCAGGAGATAATGCAAAACCTTCCCAAAAATCATCAGGAGTAAACTGTTAGGCCAAGAGTTTCAGAGGGAAGAGCTGGACAGAATGATGTAACGATATGTGAGGAGATGAAGGACAAGTTCAAGAGTGTTTTCACAGTGGAAGACACTGTAGCCCCAGCAGAAGTTAAGTGGACTGCGAATGAGGTCTTGCAAAGCACTGAAATTTCTTGAATAGATACAAACAGACTGCTTAAGAGCCTTCACCCATATACCATGATTCTGTTCCTTCACATGTATTACAGAAACGTGAAGATAATCTCGAGAAGCCACTTGATATGTCCTTCACTATGTTGGTAAAGGAAGGGAGTGTCAAGGATGTGGCAAAGGCCACATGTTATACCCATCTTTGATAAGAGAAACCGAAATATAAATTGCATATAACTAAAAATTAGCCACTCTGGCGAATGTAGTCCGAAAATACTGGAAAAGAATAACGAACGCATGTGGAACATTTACTGCAAAGCTGAAGGTACATAAGCGAAAGGCAACGCTGGTTCAGGAAAAGATGCTCATCCATAACAAACCCTTTTAACGTCTATGGGAGAGTGAGTTACGCTTGGACTTTATGAGTGAGCTACTCGTGGACTTTCCTGAGAAAGTGAGCTACTCTTGGGCTTCTATGAGTGAGTGAGATCCATTTTAAATAAAAGAGATTGATGGGTGGATTGTGCGTATATGGGCTCCCAGACACTGTACCACATAGAAGGCTGGAGAATGAGACAGATCTTCGTGCAAGAATAGTTGGGTGGCTCCTTAAAGGGATGGAGAACTGCCTTGGTGGAAGGCAACAATGGATGCATATCAGAGGAGTCTTCTCCAAATGGCCGGAGTCAACAGTGGTGTGTCACACAGCTCAGTCCTGGACCATTGCTTATCTTGATCTCTGTACATCACTTGCCAGGTCTGGGCTCCCACCTGAATAAGTTTGCAGATGATGCCAAGGTCGTGAGGGAAGAGAAGATTGAAGAGGACTGCATCAATTTACAACAAAAAAATATAAAGTTGGTCTGGTACACAGGTGATGAAATACAACCCAAGCAAGCGTAATGAACACGAGACACAGCAGTTCAATAAGGACCAATCAAATGCTATAGACTACAGGACTCTGTATTATGAGAGAGACTTGAGAGTCGACATTGTACCAAATCTGTCGCCATAGCTTCATCTTGGGGATGGCAGTAAATATTAGAATCTTAATCTGATTTTTGGATAAGGAAATATTCGGCCAACTGTTCACACTATGAAGAATGCTAAAATTAAAATATACCTCTTAAATTCGTTCACTGTGCTTTAAAAAAGTACAACGAATGATACAGAAGGTCCAGAGGAAGCCGAAAGATAAGGCACCAAAACTAAGAATGCAGGTGAATGCAGTTTTGGAGAGAGGGCCAAGTAAGCAGTCTGTTGTGGATGAGAGAGCTTGGGAAGTGAGTCAGTTGTTCGCTGATGATACAGTGCTGGTGGCTGATTCGGGTGAAAAACTGTAAAAGTTGGTGACTGAGTTTGGTAAAGTGTGTGGAAGAGGAAAGCTGTGAGTAAATGCGAATAAGAGCAAGGTTATTAGGTACAGTAGGGTTGAGGGACAAGTCAATTGGGGGGTAAGTTTGAATGGAGAAAAACTGGAGGAAATGAAGTGTTTTAGATATCTAGGAGTGGATTTGGCAGCAGATGGAACTATGGAAGCGGAAGTGAGTGACAGTGAGGGGGAGGGGGCGAAAGTTCTGGGAGCGTTGAAAAATGTGTGGAAGGCGAGAGCATTATCTCGGAAAGCAAAAATGGGTATTTTTGAAGGAATAGTGGTTCCAACAATGTTATATGGTTGTGAGGCGTGGGCTACAGATAGAGTTGTGCGGAGGAGGGTGGATGTGTTGGAAATGAGATGTTTGAGGACAATATGTGGTGTGAGGTGGTTTGATCGAGTAAGTAATGAAAGGGTAAGAGAGATGTGTGGTAATAAAAAGAGTGTGGTTGAGAGAGCAGAAGAGGGTGTTTTGAAATGGTTGAGTCACATTGAGAGAATGAGTGAGGAAAGATTGACATAGAGGATATATGTGTCAGAGGTGGAGGGAACGAGAAGTTGAAGACCAAATTGGAGGTGAAAAGATGGAGTGAAAAAGATTTTGAGTGATCAGGGCATGAACATGCAGGAGGGTGAAAGACGTGCAATTAACAGAGTGAATTGGAACGATGTGGTATACCGGGGTCGACGTGCTGTCAATGGATTGAACCAGGGCATGTGAAGCGTCTGGGGTAAACCATGGAAAGTTTTGTGGGGCCTGGATGTGGAAAGAGAGCTGTGGTTTCGGTGCATTATACATGACAGCTAGAGACTGAGTGTGAACGAATGTGGGCTTTGTTGTCTTTTCCTAGCGCTAGCTCGCGCACATGCGGGGGAGGGGGTCTTTCATGTGTTGCGGGGTGGCTATGGGAATGAATAAGGGCAGACAGTATGAATTATGTACATGTGTATATATGTATATGTCTGTGTGTGTATATATGTGTACAGGAGATGTATAGGCATGTATATTTGCGTATGTGGACGTGTATGGATATACATGCGTATGTGGGCGGGTTGGGCCACTCTCTCGCCTGTTTCCTTGCGCTACCTCGCTAACGCGGGAGACAGCGACAAAGCAAAATAAATAAATAAATGTTTGTTTTTGTTTTTGTGTGTGTGTTAACTCTGATGGGCGAATAAATCAATTTTGATCAAAGGCACTAAATCCATTGGAGTAGCCGGAGACCTCCTATCTACCGCCGTCACCCTGAGAGTCTTGTCAGTTTTGGGTTTAAATACTCAAATGAATTAACCTTATCTAACCGTTAACCGGGGACTCGGCCCCCTAACCCTGGTCGACCTGAACATAACGCATAAGTGACGTAGCTATAAAAAAAAAAATCTCGAAAATAAACAAGTTGGAAAAACAGCGTTTAGTTACCATTCGGCAAAGTTACTACGTTACCTGACCAATATTTACAAATACCGTCCGTTGTTTTAGTCTAAATATCCAGATATATGGAACGAGTCCGTAAATATTTAACGTTTTCGCTTAACTTTGCCTCAATTACTCGGCACATCGGCAAGGTATTAGGGTCAAGGGACTGTGAACAAAATGCATCATTGTTTTAAAACGACTCAAAACCAGGGGGAGAGCTGGTTCGATATATATAAACTGGTGGTTTTAAAATGGCTTATCCAGGCGCAGTGAGGTCGTTAAATAGGTTAGTCTTGGCATAGAACTCGCGACCTTGGTGGGGTTGGCAAAATTCATGTCAAGGGGAAGGCGAAGCTTTCTCTAAACTTAGGTTAATCTTTTTTTTTTTTTTTTTTCCCCATGCAGGCAGCCTGAAGCCATTTGGACAAAAAATTACATGAATACCATGATATCGCTCAGAACTTTCAAATTGTCGTTGAGATAACATGACTATATACATACAACCATATACTTTACGCATACGAATGCTTTCTCACGATTCAAGTAAATTACATCTATTTTCCTCGATGATGAAGCGAAATAGAAGACGGCTCGAGATTTCTAGGGAAAGCCTGAACGATATAAGCGAATGGTATAACCACTTCCAGTGACGACAATTATCAATACTGTGAACAACAGACCTTGCCACCGTAAGATAAATCTGTTACTGCCACTGTAACTAATACTTTTGTTGTTTGTGTAACTGCTACAACTGTAGTGTTAGTCATACTACTGTTGGTGTTTTCTCAGATATTACCTTCGTAACGATATATCATCGTAACATGGTAGTGTTCGTGTTAGTGTCATTTATTACGTCTTTTAAATAATCATAAATACACGAGGAATATCTGGGATACATTTTCCCGTGGAAGCTAATCTGCCTTACTTCAGAACGACTTACAAAAGAAACATTAAAATAAAAATGTCCTGCCTTCAGTCCGCGGCAGCACAATCAACAGTTCTCTCATCGTATGCAATCTGTTCCCTTCTCACCACCTCATTCACGACCACCCAAGCCTACCACCACTATATCCACGACCTAATGTAGCGTCAAGTCATTATTACAGTGATGATAAATGAAGCCACTACCCGTACTCGAGCTTAATAAGCTAATGGATAATAGTAATTAAATGTAATACACATTCATCCACAACGAGGTTATGACTAAACATTAGGTTATCTACGTTATTTCAGTTTTATGTATTGTTACACAGCTAAGATGAAGTCAATAACAATAAATCACCATTATGATGCAGGCACCACCTCCGTCTGTTAACGATCACCATTACTGTTTTCTGGGTGAAGGCCACACTTGGGTTAAATAGTCATTCCTTTTACAAGCCTCACGCATAATGGCTCAGTCACCAATGTATCAAACGCTACACTTCGTCATGATCACCACCTAAAGTTAAAACCGTCACCAAGCACAAGGACTGGGATCGTGACCCACGCCCAACGAGTTAACGTAAAGGTGGGGAGCACCACGCGCGCTGGCCAAGCTCCTGCCACCCACCGGCCGCCTACGGTACTGACTGCCTGGCTGCTCCAGGAACCACCACGCCGCGCTCGGGTCTCCACCATGAATCGATGTGTGTCCTGGCGTCCCTGGTTCTGGTCCTCGTACCATTTGTATCCTGCCGTCGTGAGTTACCCGTGGACCCTTACTTGACATGTAATACTGCTGTGTATTATAATACTGCTGTGTATTATAATACTGCTGTGTATTATAATACTGCTGTGTATTATAATACTGCTGTGTATTATAATACTCTTGTATCATAATACTGCTATGTATTATAATACTGCTGTGTATTATAATACTCTTGTATTACAATACTGCTGTATTATAATTCTCTTGTATCATAATACTGCTATGTATTATAATACTGCTGTGTATTATCATACTCTTGTATTACAATACTGCTGTATTATAATTCTCTTGTATCATAATACTGCTATGTATTATATGTATTATGATACTGCTATGTATTATAATAGTTATCTATCATAATACTGTTTTTGTATTATAACTGTTACGTATTATAATACTGCTATAGGTATTTTGAACATATATTCAATTGCTTTAGTGATGACGCTGTTCTTGATACAGAGCTTCCCTCACTGAAATGTTTGTACAGTTGTATTAATGTTTCTTGTGTCGCTACCATCACTTTAGTGGTTCAGTGTTATGTCATCAAAATGACTGTGTGCTGTAATGCTGTTGCCGTTGCACTGATCCTCTGGCAGGGGTTATAATACTACAGTCTGCGCTGTAATTGTACATTTGGGGTATTGTTGAACCAGTTGTGATGCTGTATTAGTTTTTGCCTTTGTCCTTATAAAGTTGCTGATGCTGTCATGCTTCTATTGCTCCAGTAGTAGTAGTAGTAGTAGTAATAATAATAATAATAATAATAATAATGATAATAATAATAATAATAATAAAATAATGATAATAATAATAATAATATAGTAATAATGATGATGATAATAATAATAATAATAATAATAATAATAATAACAATAATAACAATGCATTTAACTTGTTCTCTTATGTGTATCTAAGTAAATTTGCAATACGATGTTCCAGACTCCAATAGTAAAATTTCCTGCCACTATCGTTATTAACAGCACCTGCTCTGGCGTTGTTAATGCTTACAATGATATGGTCCTGTTGAATAGCTCTATCACCTATGGTGTATAGGTTCTTTTTGTCTCATATCCTGTGTGTCTGCTCGTTATGATCCGTGTACATATCAGTCACATACACAATTTAATAACTGTTATGGTAAGACACTAAAAATACAGTTGCTCACGCAAATGCTTCCAAGAAATAATGAATAGAAAAAAAGGCGACAGTTAGTAAGTAATTATTCCACACAACTATGGATAGGACAACATTGTGTATGCAACAGCTGCATTAACTTTCGGGAAATTGCACAGACAAAATGCAGATGACACGAATTACGATCACAATTAGCTGGCGAGCAGGGGCCACAAAGGACAAAGCAGTTTGCCCCCACACCACGTAGGAAGGGGTATATAAGACGCCGTATCATTCATTAGATGTAAATCGTTAAATAAGTTTCCACACTTTTGTCATCATCTCTGTTAGATATTGCTGCAAATATCTCCACCCGACAATCATGGAATGGTTAAATGAAGAATTTTGAATTTCCAGGAATTGATACAATATATTCTTAACTATATCGCACGTAATTATTTTCCTTGCGAATATGACATTTTGTCAAGCGAGCTCAGATGTTGGAAAGTACTCTGGCAAATTAATGTATAAATGTTGTTTATGGATCTATAACTCGATAACAAATGTAGATGATATTGGACTTTCTATCATTTAATTACACTTGTCGATCATCTACTATAAATTGTAGAATTTTTACAAGTGCTTCAGTGGAACGTTTGAAGTTCATTCATTTTAGCGTAAATCAATAACTACAACCGAGAATTTCATAACCGAAGTTGAACTTATCCTCAATTAGACATTATCAGTAAGTGGAATTCTGAGGGAATGCGACAGGTTATATCGAGACTGAAAGATACTGGCTATGTGTATAGTACGTAAAGCCTTTGAAGAGAATGGCAGAACGAGGCTTGGCTAACTCATTTCCTTTGACATGGCAGTTTTCTGGCATAAATCCACCACTGTTAGAGTTCCCTTTGGTGCCGCAATCTGGCCGGTACCATCAGACACGAAACACAACATAAATCTGATGATAACATCTCGAAAGTACCGTGATATCCCGTACCTACAACGTAACACGTGAGAAGTCTAGCTCCAACCTTGTCATGCGTTGATCACTATCACACGTCGCAAGAAAAATTAATGTAATCATATCTTGTGCAAAGTCTCTTCACATAGATATAAACTTTTCAGTATTTATTGCGGCAAATGTCATGCTCTTATTATTTCAACAATTATTTTCTTAATATTTCGATCGATAATGTCGTCACGGAATTGTATTTGCTTTTGCCTTCATTCGCTGTTATCCGTTGTACTGTTGTATGTGACATACACAACAATTATCCGTTGTACTGTTGTATGTGACATACACAACAAATGAAGTCAAAAGCAAATACAATTCCATGACGATCATACCAAGCGAAATATGGTGATGAAAATAACTGTTAAAATACTGGAAAGTTTATATCTATATGAAGATATTTTGCACAAGACAATTACGTTAATTTCTTGCAACTTGTGATGGTGATCAATGCATGACAGAGTTGGAGCTAAACTTCTCACATGTTATGTTGTATGCCACATGCAATTGTTCAACTGCATGCTTTCATCCTTGTGAGGTTTCCAAATAAAAAATTTCTGTATTAAACTATTATATTTTCAAGAAATTTTCAAGGTTACTTTTTGCATACTCTGCCTTTGTTCTCAGTTACCTTAATTCGGCGGTGTATTTTACGGTGTGGTTTTTCCATGTACAATATTAAAACTTTCCCTTATGTCTTCTACTTGTACGATATTTTTCACCAATATTTCACCAATATTTCCTTGATTGCTTCATTGGTGTTTTCACAATATTCTTATTCATACGCTGTGCAATTTTTTTTTTTTTCTTTTACACATCCTCAATCTTATGTATTCTAATCTACGTTTCATGCTAAGCAGACGATTGACTGAAGGTACGATATCCACTTTTTCGGTACTGTAATGGCGTCATCGTGCAATTTTTGAGTTCTGCTGTCACGACTGCGCATCATCTTTAATAGATATGGCGCAGCTGTTACGTTTCTCGATGTACTTAACAGCGTTTTTGACAGCTTGCTCGTTCCTGCTATGGTTTCAGTTGAATGCATACATAAAAAAGTTTAATACTAGTTCGCTGTCTACGATATTTGAACTTTTCTAGAATTGCTGCTCATAAATCTGTTCGTCAGCTTTTCCAGATTAAATTCAAAATACACAATTTTACAATGTTCTCTGTGGATCTGTAAATAACTCAATAGTCCTTCGTGGTATAGTGGTCAGCATTCCTGACTGTGACGCATTACAGGCCGTTCAAGGTCGAGCGCGTAGTCTCGAATCCTGGTTGTCGCAGTCAGTCCACAGTCAATCCAGCTGTTCATCCATCCTTTGGAGTTAATCGATAAAATAGGTACCTGGTTCAGGCTAGGATATATATATATATATATATATATATATATATATATATATATATATATATATATTTTTTTTTTTTTTTTTTTTTTTTTTTTTTTTTTATACTTTGTCGCTGTCTCCCGCGTTTGCGAGGTAGCGCAAGGAAACAGACGAAAGAAATGGCCCAACCCCCCCCCCCATACACATGTACATACACACGTCCACACACGCAAATATACATACCTACACAGCTTTCCATGGTTTACCCCAGACGCTTCACATGCCTTGCTTCAATCCACTGACAGCACGTCAACCCCTGTATACCACATGACTCCAATTCACTCTATTTCTTGCCCTCCTTTCACCCTCCTGCATGTTCAGGCCCCGATCACACAAAATCTTTTTCACTCCATCTTTCCACCTCCAATTTGGTCTCCCTCTTCTCCTCGTTCCCTCCACCTCCGACACATATATCCTCTTGGTCAATCTCTCCTCACTCATTCTCTCCATGTGCCCAAACCATTTCAAAACACCCTCTTCTGCTCTCTCAACCACGCTCATTTTATTTCCACACATCTCTCTTACCCTTACGTTACTTACTCGATCAAACCACCTCACACCACACATTGTCCTCAAACATCTCATTTCCAGCACATCCATCCTCCTGCGCACATCTCTATCCATAGCCCACGCCTCGCAACCATACAACATTGTTGGAACCACTATTCCCTCAAACATACCCATTTTTGCTTTCCGAGATAATGTTCTCGACTTCCACACATTTTTCAAGGCTCCCAAAATTTTCGCCCCCTCCCCCACCCTATGATCCACTTCCGCTTCCATGGTTCCATCCGCTGACAGATCCACTCCCAGATATCTAAAACACTTCACTTCCTCCAGTTTTTCTCCATTCAAACTCACCTCCCAATTGACTTGACCCTCACCCCTACTGTACCTAATAACCTATATATATATATATATATATATATATATATATATATATATATATTATTCTTTTTTATTATACTTTATCGCTGTCTCCCGCGTTAGCGAAGTAGCGCAAGGAAACAGACGAAAGAATGGCCCAACCCACCCACATACACATGTGTATACATACACATCCACACACGCACATATACATACCTATACATCTCAACGTATACATATATATACACACACAGACATATACATATATACAGATGTACACAATTCATACTGTCTGCCCTTATTCATTCCCGTCGCCACCCCGCCACACATGAAATAACCCCCTCCACCCGGCATGTGCCCAAGGTAGCGCCAGGAAAAGACAACAAAGGCCACATTCGTTCACACTCAATGTCTAGCTGTCATGTGTAATGCAACGAAACCACATCTCCCTTTCCAAATCCAGGCCACAAAGAACTTTCCATATATATATATATATATATATATATATATATATATATATATATATATATATATATATATATAATAATCGCTGTTTCCCGCGTCAGCGACATAGCGCCATGATACAGACAAAGAATGGCCCATCCACTTATATGCATTTATACAATATATACAGAGACGCCCATACACGCACATATACATACGTATACATATCAGCATATACAAATATACATACTTATACATATACAAATATACATACATATACATACACAGACATATACATATATACACATGAGATGGCCTTACTTAGGGCCTCAGTTGCCCGTTCCGTCTCAGCTAAAAAAAAAGTAATCATGATTATCAAAGATCAATATAATTAAAACTGAGACAGATTTTCCAATGAATGATTAATTAGATACATGAGTTCTAAAGGATACAAAGGCTTCATAATGACAACAGAGGCAAAGGCAGCTGATAAGATCAACCCAAGTGCAGAAATACGATAACAGATACATATAACAGCCCCTTCTACATTAGAATCACAAGGTGTCTGCAAAACCTTGAGTTAATTTCCTTCTTTATGTTCTATTTTCAACAAGATATGGTGCCTGAACCGCGGGATTTATGTTTAAATACAACGCGTTCTTAGGTTCGTACGTGCACTGTTCCCGCTCAGCGTGTATGAATACGATAAATACGCGGTTGCCTTTGGCCTTTTTCAGTAACCAAAGAGGACTCCGGAGGAGATGACGCCGGATACTGCCAGTCTTCTCGATTGTTCTGAACAAAGTTCTTCAAAGTATTGTTTGCACTCATTTTTTTTTCCAACTACAACTCTCTGTTACCAGCCACATCAAAGGAAGGCAGTCTTTGACATATTATATCAGTACTTAATTAATTTTTCTTTCTAGTTTTGGTTGAGGGGGAAGGAAAAGGTACAGCAGGGGGTTGGTACAGAGGAGAAATGGAAGATAAAGTGAACATGTATATGGTTTAGGTTCATGTGTGTAGGTGGTTTGCTGGATACGTAATTTTACCGCCTTATTTATATACTCCCAGCAGACTGTGTGTGTGTGTGTGTGTGTGTGTGTAGATGTTACTGTTAACTGGATTAAGAAGAAAACTGGCTTGGCTTAGATTTTTTCATTATATATATCGAGAGATGACTGGAGCCACTCTCTGAGGTATGAGACTCACTGGAAGCCGAGTTCCATACAAGTGCTACAGTCGAAGTCTTGGATATATCTGTAGTCTGTGTATCCGCTGTCTTCCAGCTTCTGTCATACTTCTTGTGTTGCTTCCCTTAAGCAAGTAACAACGAGTATGTCGTTTTCGGCATTTTCAATGTACGGGTATCTCTCGTTTGTGACGAATCCTAGTTTTGTTCTGTATCCTATGTACCTCCAGCATGCGTGGTTTGGAGGCGAGAAGTGTGGGTGTTGGGTAGTCAGTCAATGTGGCAAGGATCACAGGCTTTACCAGGTGTAATTTCTGTCTTTATGGTAGGTGCTAGAACCAGCTCAGGCTAGTCAAGGCCTTGTGTTATCCTAATGTTCTAATGTTAGTTTTCGTGATGTGTGCGGCCCAGGATTTTAAAACTTTTCTAGCTCAGTGTCCCATTGTCCTCTTTGGTTACGTCATTGGATTCTATCCTCCCTCACGCGTCAGTAGTGAATTTGCCTACGTTTGCATCCAGTCTCTTTCGAAGCCGTGTACGGCGGCACGGGAGTCGACCAGGATCGCTTAGAAACATTCTTCCTAGCAGACACTGGCACGTCGCCACCGGTCATTGACTACTGTGAACTTAACTGATACTTGCAATTTCCCTTTTGACTTCTACGTGACCGCGACAGACCACGACACCAGAGGGTAATCTTTACGTAATCATGTAAGATAACTGACTTGAAGACTTGTAACGCCTTCTATTGTACAGTGAAGCGTTAAAGAGAAGTACCATTTGGCGGTGGTAAACACGAAGGCCTACGTAGGTTTCGATTCCCACACCCAGCATCTCGTATCTTCACTCCAGTATGCCGAGGGTTGCTCACTGTGTGCCATTAACCCTCCCCACTAAGCTAAGCTAAACCTTCTCGACACAGCTTATCACACAAAACGTTATCTACCTCCAAAACCTACATATAAAAAGCCGCCCACTAAACAATCTCGGAATCGATGAACTTTTCTATTTGGTGTATATAACTACTGCAAAAACTAAAGGTACAAAGGTCGTTGGATGACCTATAGTAATCCCCACATACATTCAAAAGGCTACAAGCCTTCATCTGTTACCCCGTCCCACACAACCAGGGAACGCAAGCCTTTCCAACCTCTTTTTCTAACAATTTAAGATATTAACTTAAATCTCGAGAGAGAAAAAATAAAGCCAGCAATTTAGGAATATAACTGTGGTTCTAAATCCTAGCACGAGCAATTTGCTTGTCTGGGAGTTTAGGGAACAACCATAATATCGCAATACATTGCACGTTTTTGTTCTCAGCTCCCGGGCTGGCGGGGCGGGGTGGCTGTGGGCTCCCCAGCAACCGGCCTGACTGACCCACTTCTGCAGCGACTGTGACCACCAGTTTAATGTGAGAGCATATATATATATATATATATATATATATATATATATATATATATATATATATATATATATATATATGATGTATTCACGTGGCAGACACGTAACGAACGCAGATGAGCTTGTACACCACGGGGTAAAATCAAAGCAAGATAATTTGCTTAAGCGCTTTCGTGTATTTCCAAACATCTTCAGAAACAAACAAATCACTGACGGAGGGAAATAAAATACACAGAGACACCAGTAGATGTTAAGTTTTCTACTTTCATTTTTCTTCGTGGTCAACAATTCTAATCTATCTATCTATCTATCTATCTATCTATCTATCTATCTATATATATATATATATATATATATATATATATATATATATATATATACTATATAATAATATTATCATTTTATTATGATACTTAGCTGTTTTCCGCGTTAGCGAGGTAGCGCAAAGAAACAGACGAAATGGCCCAACCCACCCACATACACATATACATGACGCCCACTCGCGCACATATACATACCTATACATTTCAAGGTATACATATATATACTTACACAGACTTAAACATACATACCCATGAACATATTCATACTTGCTGCCTTCATCCTTTCTCGTTGCCATCCCGCCACACATGAAAAACAGCACCCCCTCCCCCGCGCGCGAGGTAGCGCTTGGAAAAGACAACAAAGGCCATATTCGTTCACACTCGGTCTCTAGCTGTCATGGATAATTCACCGAAACCACAGCTCCCTTTCCACATCCGGGCCCCACAAAACTTTCCATGGATTATCCCAGACGCTTCACATGCCCTTGTTCAATCCACTGGCAACAAGTCGACCCCGGTATACCACATCGTTCCAAGTCACTCTATTCCTTGCACGCCTTTCACCTTCCTGTATGTTCAGGCCTCGATCGCTCAAAATCTTTTTTCACTCCATCTTTCCACCTCCAATTTGGCCTCCCACTTCTCGTTCCCTCCACCTCTGACACATATATCCTCTTTGTCAATCTTTCCTCGCTCATTCTCTCCAGGTGACCAAACCATTTCAAAACACCCTCTTCTACTCTCTCAACCACACTTTTTATTACCACTCATCTCTCTTACCCTTTCATTACTTACTAGATCAAACCACCTCACACCACATATTGTCCTCAAACATTTCATTTCCAACACATCCACCCTCTACACAACCCTATCTATAGCCTATGCCTTGCAACCATATAACATTGTTGGAACCACTATTCCTTCAAACATATCTATTTTTGCTCCTCGAGACAACGTTCTCGCCTTCCACACATTCTTCAATGCTCCCAGAATCTTTGCCCCCTCCCCCACCCTGTGACTCACTTCTGCTTCCATAGTTCCATCCGCTGCCAAATCCACTCCCAGATATCTAAAACACTTCACTTCCTCCAGTTTTTCTCCATTCAAACTTACCTCCCAATTAACTTGTCCCTCAACCCTTCTGAAACTAATAACCTTGCTCTTATTCACATTTACTCTTAGCTTTCTTCTTTCACACACTTTACCACACTCAGTCACCAACTTCTGCAGTTTCTCACCCGAATCAGCCACCAGCTATGTATCATTAGAGAACAACAACTGACTCACTTCCCAAGCCCTCTCATCAACAACGGACTGCATACTTGCCCCTCTCTCCAAAACTCTTGCATTCTCCTCCCCAACAACCCCATCCATAAACAAATTAAACAACCATGGAGACATCACGCATCCCTGCCGCAAACCGACATTCACCGGGAACCAATCACTTTCCTATCTTCCTACTCGTACACATGCCTTACATTCTTGATAAAAACTTTTCACTGCTTCTAGCAACTTACCTCCCACACCATATACTCTTAATACCTTCCACAAAGCATCTCTATCAACTCTATCATATGCCTTCTCTAGATCCGTAATTGCTACATACAAATCCATCTCTTCTCCAAGTATTTCTCACATACATTCTTCAAAGCAAACACCTGATGCACACATCCTCTACCATTTCTGAAACCACACTACTCTTCCCCAATCTGATGCCCTGTACATGCCTTTACTCTCTCAATCAATACCCTCCCATATAATTTCCCAGGAATACTCAACAAACCTATACAACTGTAATTTGAGCATTCACCTTTATACCCTTTGCCTTTGTATAATGGCACTATGCATGCATTCCGCCAATCCCCAGGCACTTCACCATGAACCATACATACAATGAATATCTGTACCAACTAATCAACAACACAGTCACCCCCTTTTTTAATAAATTCCACTGCAATACCATCCAAGCCCGCCGCCTTGCCGGCTTTCATCTTCCACAAAGCTTTCACTACCTCTTCTCTGTTTACTAAACCATTTTCCCTGACCCTCTCACTTCGCACACCACGCGACCAAAACACCCTATATCTGCCACTCTATCATCAAACACATTCGACAAACCTTCAAAATACTCACTCCATCTCCCTTTCACTTCAAAACTACTTATTATTACCTGCCCATTTGTTCTTTTGTCTTACGCACTTTATCTATTTCCTTCGAAAACATCTTTTTATTCTCCTTAAAATCTAATGATACTCTCTCACCCCAACTCTCATTTGCCCTCTTTTTCACCTCTTGCACCTTTCTCTTGACCTCCTGCCTCTTTCTTTTATATTCTTTTATACATCTCCCAGTCATTCGCACTACTTCCCTGCAAAAATCATCCAAACGCCTCCTTTTCTCTTTCACTAACAATCTTACCTCTTCATCCCACCACTCACTACTCTTTCTATTCTGCCCACTTCCCACCTTTCTCATGCCACAAGCATCTTTTGCGCAAGCCATCACTGCTTCCCTGAATACATCCCATTCCTCCCCCAGTCCCCATACGTCACTTGCTCTCACCTTCTTCCATTCTGCACTCAATCTCTCCTGGATATATATATATATATATATATATATATATATATATATATATATATATATATATATATATATATATATATATATATATATGCATTTTTTTTTTTTTTTTTTTTTAGCTTTGTCGCTGTCTCCCGCGTTTGCGAGGTAGCGTAAGGAAACAGACGAAAGAAATGGCCCAACCCACCCCCATACACATGTATATACATACGTCCACACACGCAAATATACATACCTACACAGCTTTCCATGGTTTACCCCAGACGCTTCACATGCCTTGATTCAATCCACTGACAGCACGTCAACCCCGGTATACCACATCGATCCAATTCACTCTATTCCTTGCCCTCCTTTCACCCTCCTGCATGTTCAGGAGATGTGTATATATATATATATATATATATATATATATATATATATATATATATATATATATATATATATATATATATATGTTGGAAAGGATCACAATTTTGCGCGTGATCAAGATATTCCTATGAGTCCACGGGGAAAATGAAACACGAAAAGTTCCCAAGTGCACTTTCGTGTAATAATCACATCATCAGGAGAGACACATGAGAGAAATATAACAGTCAGTTGATATACATCGAAGAGACGAAGCTAGGACGAAGCTTCGTCCTAGCTTTGTCTCTTCGATGCACATCAACTGACTGTTATATTTCTCTCTTGTGTTTCCCCTGATGATGTGATTATTACACGAAAGTGCACTTGGGAAATTTTCGTGTTTCATTTTCCCCGTGGACTCATAGGAATATATATATATATATATATATATATATATATATATATATATATATATATATATATATATATATGATCGCCGCTTTCCGCGTTAGCTAGGTAGCACCAGGAGCAAACGAAGAAGGCCGCACAGGTTCACATCCATTCACTAACTGTCATGTGTAATGCACCAAATCCACAGCTCCCTATCCACAACCAGGCCCCACAGACCTTTCTATGGTTTACTCAGAAAGCTTCACATCGTTCCATTTCACATTCCGACTATGGGATCACATATCCTCAGCGTCTTAAAAACAGACATAACTGCAGACATTTCTATAGAAGGATCATGTACTGAGAAATAATGAATATAGCTCTCAGAGTTGGTAGGCTTCCTGTAGATTTTAAAGGACAAAATATCAGATTCTCTAGTTACCAACACATCAAGAAAGGGCAATTTGACTTCGTTTTCCTATTCATTCTTGAATTTGAAGGTGGGGTGGATGTTATTCAATTCATTAAAGAAAACTTCACAATTTTGGGAAGATGGCCAAAGGGACCACACATCATACACGTATCTAAACCATATTTTCGGATGATTATTCATTGAAAATTCTGAGGATAGGATTAAGAGGGTTTCCCATGGCATGATCAAATTTCTGTATACAAAAATCACCTTCACGATCTTGGAAAACACTGCTGGAAACACGAAGGTCTACTACGTTAATGAAAGTTTTAATGGGCAGGGGCAAGGCAAGACCGAGGTCAGGCAATTTCTTCCTTAGATATGTGAGGGTTTCATCAATGGGAACTTTAGTGAAAAGGGAATTCACATCAAAGCCGATGAGTACATGTTCAGGCAAATTAATGTTACTAACTTTGTTTACAAAATCAAAGCTATTAATAACATGTGATGGAGATATTTTTCCTTGAACATTGCTAAGGTGTTTTGCTAACCATTTAGATCATTCATGACTAGGGGGAATTAACAGATGAAATAATTGGTCTGAGGAGACGTCCATCTTTGTGAGTTTTTGGGAGACCATATATATATATATATATATATATATATATATATATATATATATATATATATATATATATATATAAGGAAGAGAGGGATCAACCCTCCTTACTGACTTCAGATTGTCCTGGTGCTTATTTAACAACTGGTTGAGTCTAGAGTTGAAGATATTTACTTTATCATTAAGGGAATTGGATGTTAAACTTTCATATGTTTCAGTATCATTTAAAAGATCCTGAAGTTTACATCTCTAGTCCACTGTGTTGAAAATCACGAACTGGCTACTCTTATCTGATTTGGCAATGTGAATATCTTCATCTCTCTTGTTATATGCAATGGTTTCCTGGAATCCTTGTGGCATGTCACTACCTTTAGAAACACTTTCACGGGTCAGAACACTTAAAACTGAACCGGATACGAAACCATATTCCTGGTCGGCGCCATTACGAGACTTCACGATAGACACTAAATGTTTCACACAAACACTCTCCGAGGATCTGAAGGAAGAAGAGACACTAAAACCCGGAGCAAGTTCTTCATCCTGGGTTGAGGAACAGGACGTAAGGTTAATGATGTTCTTATCTGGGTTTGATGTTTTCGCTCATAAACTGTTGTAAAAACTCGTGTCTATTTTCCATTCCAGATGTTTCTGCTTACTGATGATCTGGTTTTCCTCCCTCGTCTTCTTGCTTCAAGCAAGAAGACGAGGGAGGAAGAAATACGACCACTAAACACTTGTCATGATAACGATCATTGTAGACCTTAACAATGCAGTTATTCTATATCCTTCTGTTGATTATGCCACCCACAACCTCATTAATTCTCTCTTAATTGCAAATACTACGAACTTTAATTTGTCCCTAGGAAACTTTAAAGCCCATCTTATCATTAACGAAATCACTATGAGAAATTGACAACAAACAAAAATATAAACAAAGAAGTGTTCCTTGACACACCTGGCCACCCAGGTCATCCCCCGCCACATAACCCACCTCAACCATTCACCTTTGTACGGTTACTGTGAGTCAGGCCGGCGAGTGGGTTGTCTAGTTTGGTAGATGACAGAAGGGAATTCTGTTGTGATGTTGGGAGTTAAATAACTTTATTATCCACCTGATGAGGTGGACTGTCTCCACGAAACATGTCGTGCCACATGCATAAGAAAAATTACATTTTACATAGAATTATATGAATTACTGAAGTGCGATTTGACCTTCATAACTTTCATCACGGACTAGTGTGATTATATATATATATATATATATATATATATATATATATATATATATATATATATATATATATATATATATATATATATATATATATATATATATATATATATATATATATATATAATATATATATATATATATATATATATATATATATATATATATATATATATATATATATATATATATATATATATGTGTGTATAAGGTATAAGTTTGTTGAGTATTCCTGGTAAATTATATGGGAGGGTATTGATTGAGAGGGTGAAGGCATGTACAGAGCATCAGATTGGGGAAGAGCAGTGTGGTTTCAGAAGTGGTAGAGGATGTGTAGATCTGGTGTTTGCTTTGAAGAATGTATGTGAGAAATACTTAGAAAAGCAAATGGATTTGTATGTAGCATTTATGGATCTGGAGAAGGCATATGATAGAGTTGATAGAGATGCTCTGTGGAAGGTATTAAGAATATATGGTGTGGGAGGAAAGTTGTTAGAAGCAGTGAAAAGTTTTTATCGAGGATGTAAGGCATGTGTACGTGTAGGAAGAGAGGAAAGTGATCGGTTCTCAGTGAATGTAGGTTTGCGGCAGGGGTGTGTGATGTCTCCATGGTTGTTTAATTTGTTTATGGATGGGGTTGTTAGGGAGGTAAATGCAAGAGTTTTGGAAAGAGGGGCAAGTATGAAGTCAGTTGGGGATGAGAGAGCTTGGGAAGTGAGTCAGTTGTTGTTCGCTGATGATACAGCGCTGGTGGCTGATTCATGTGAGAAACTGCAGAAGCTGGTGACTGAGTTTGGTAAAGTGTGTGGAAGAAGAAAGTTAAGAGTAAATGTGAATAAGAGCAAGGTTATTAGGTACAGTAGGGTTGAGGGTCAAGTCAATTGGGAGGTGAGTTTGAATGGAGAAAAACTGGAGGAAGTGAAGTGTTTTAGATATCTGGGAGTGGATCTGGCAGCGGATGGAACCATGGAAGCGGAAGTGGATCATAGGGTGGGGGAGGGGGCGAAAATTCTGGGGGCCTTCAAGAATGTGTGGAAGTCGAGAACATTATCTCGGAAAGCAAAAATGGGTATGTTTGAAGGAATAGTGGTTCCAACAATGTTGTATGGTTGCGAGGCGTGGGCTATGGATAGAGTTGTGCGCAGGAGGATGGATGTGCTGGAAATGAGATGTTTGAGGACAATGTGTGGTGTGAGGTGGTTTGATCGAGTGAGTAACGTAAGGGTAAGAGAGATGTGTGGAAATAAAAAGAGCGTGGTTGAGAGAGCAGAAGAGGGTGTTTTGAAGTGGTTTGGGCACATGGAGAGAATGAGTGAGGAAAGATTGACCAAGAGGATATATGTGTCGGAGGTGGAGGGAACGAGGAGAAGAGGGAGACCAAATTGGAGGTGGAAAGATGGAGTGAAAAAGATTTTGTGTGATCGGGGCCTGAACATGCAGGAGGGTGAAAGGAGGGCAAGGAATAGAGTGAATTGGAGCGATGTGGTATACCGGGGTTGACGTGCTGTCAGTGGATTGAATCAAGGCATGTGAAGCGTCTGGGGTAAACCATAGAAAGCTGTGTAGGTATGTATATTTGCGTGTGTGGACGTATGTATATACATGTGTATGGGGGTGGGTTGGGCCATTTCTTTCGTCTGTTTCCTTGCGCTACCTCGCAAACGCGGGAGACAGCGACAAAGTATAATAATAATAATAATAATAATAATATGTGTGTGTGTGTGTGTGTGTGTGTGTGTGTGTGTGTGTTGCTTTTGTTACAGAGGAAAAAGCAATTCATAAGGATTAGGAAGTAATTAGAGGGGAGAGAAAAATACGATGATGAAGAGAAAATTAGTATGCAGGAAAGAGCAGCGCCTCCACCCAGCTACCTGTGCTGTAATGCATGATGGTGTAACCTCACAAGGGAAGATGGTGCTGGTATTACTGGCTTACTCCCCCCAACACACACACACACACACAGTGTTGCCTCTCCTGCCACACTATACTCGTCTGTGTAGCGGGTACATGGAATCTTCTAAGTGTATCCAATGTTAAGATCGTATCTCAAGAGACAGTTTTCCCGTGCGCCGGGATGTGATCACGTGTGTGATTACTACTTGTGAGTTACGGTGAGGGAAATGTACACTCAGTGTTGCCCCGTCGCTTCTCCTCATGAATATGCACCATGTCTTTACTCCTAGGTATAGACACACACAAACACACACCTGTTTAAGTCAGTCACCCATTTACCGACCAGCCCCGAGGGGAAGTTGAACAGTTTGGGTTGGATACAGGTTGACTGACACGCCCAGGATTCGAACCCATGTGGGTCCAACCCCGGGCTGATCCTCATACTACCTCATGGTCAGTAATTCTAACCACTACGCCACGGAGACCCACGTGCGATTATGTAAGGACATGTGAGGGGTGTATGTGGATGGTGCTATGTGAGCGAGTCCACGCCACATATTTTCCTGTATGATGATGCTAACTTGTAATGGTCTGGTTATCTACAAATGTTTGATTATACTAAGCATGTGTCTTCGAATGATCACTTTTATTCAGGTGATCAGTATTCACGTCACTGAATGTAATAATCACTATGTTTAGCATGGTCCGCTTACGAAGTGAGAGTGTACGTGTTCTAAGAATTATTAATGATATATGAAGTTGAGATTTTTCTTTTTCTCTTCTTTTGGTGGATGGCTATTCAATTATCTCCCTTGCTGGTGTGCCTAATATCCAAACTTAACCAACCAACCATATTCCTAAGACATCTTTAGAAATAGTGGAACACTTAGGTTATACCCTAACACCTATCATTACCCTCCTCTTTTCATGCTATGTGTATCCTAGCTTACTTTTCCACACAGCCCTCCGAAATTCTTCGACTCTTAAAACCTTTCTCTTCTAACAACAATTATGACATATTTTCTGGTTTGATATCCATATATATATATATATATATATATATATATATATATATATATATATATATATATATATATATATATATATATATATAGAGAGAGAGAGAGAGAGAGAGAGAGAGTGTGAATTGGAACGATGTGGTATACCGGGGTCGACGTGTTGTCAAGGGATTGAACCAGGGCATGTGAAGCGTCTGGGGTAAACCATGGAAAGTTTTGTGGGGCCTGGATGTGGAAAGGGAGCTGTGGTTTCGGTGCATTATACATGACAGATAGAGACTGAGTGTGAACGAATGTGGCCTTTATTGTCTTTTCCTAGCGCTACATCGCGCGCATGCGGGTGGAAGGGGTTGTCATTTCATGTGTGGCGGGGTGGCGACGGGAATGAATAAAGGCAGCAAGTATAAATTATGTGCATATATATATATATATATATATATATATATATATATATATATATATATATATATATATATACGTTGAAATGTATAGGTATGTATATGTGCATATGTGGACGTGTATGTATATACATGTGTATGTGGGTGGGTTGGGCCATTCTTTCGTCTGTTTCCTTGCGCGACCTCGCTAACGCGGGAGAAGCGACAGAGTATAATATATATATATATATATATATATATATATATATATATATATATATATATATATATATATATATAAAGGCAGCAAGTATGAATCATGTACGTGTATATATGTATATGTCTGCGTATGTAAATATATGTATAAGTTGAAATGTATAGGTATGTATATGTGCGTGTGTGGATGTGTATGTATATACACGTGTAAGTGAGTAGGCTCGGCCATTCTTTCGTCTGTTTCCTTGCGCCACCTCGCTAACGCGGGAGACGGCGACAAAGTATAAAATATATATATATATATATATATATATATATATATATATATATATATATATATATATATATATATATATATATATATATCTTTCTTTCAAACTATTCGCCATTTCCCGCGTTAGCGAGGTAGCGTTGCGAACAGAGGACTGGACCTTTAAGGGAATATCCTCACCTGGCCCCCTTCTCTGTTCCTTCTTTTGGAAAATTAAAAAAAATGAGAGGGGAGGATTTCCAGCCACCCGCTCCCTCCCCTTTTAGTCGCTTTCTACGACATGCAAGGAATACATGGGAAGTATTCTTTCTCCCCTATCCCCATATATATATATATATATATATATATATATATATATATATATATATATATATATATATATATATATATATATAAAGGCAGCAAGTATGAATCATGTACGTGTATATATGTATATGTCTGTGTATGTAAATATATGTATACGTTGAAATGTATAGGTATGTATATGTGCGTGTGTGGATGTGTATGTATATACATGTGTAAGTGGGTAGGCTGGGCCATTCTTTCGTCTGTTTCCTTGCGCCACCTCGCTAACGCGGGAGACGGCGACAAAGTATAATATATATATATATATATATATATATATATATATATATATGATTACTATTGTTTTTGATTAAAAATGTTTCACAGTCATATTCACCGTCTCGTAACTTTGTACATATGTATCATGCCCTTACCCCCTGTTTACACGCACATGTATGTACATATGCATGTATCTGTGTGAGACCCACTCCAGTTGCCCTACTGTGCGCTGTCCACGAGTTCGCTACCAGTCGCAAAGCCACGTACATACACATCCACGGTGGGTGTGAGCTGGAGCAGGAGCCTCCCCCGCACTACACCAACCCACTGCAACTCCCTCGCCCAGCACGCAAACAGTGAATCATGTGATTCACTCGCCCACGTCCGTGAAAATTATGTTGATTCACAACGCCACCGTTTAGGGCTGGGATGAGGAGGATCCCCCTCTGAGAAAAACACGTAACGCAAACGGTTTGTGTTATAAAGTCTGCTTGCTGGAAGTGGGACACCTACTTAGTGATATAAGACACCTTGGTAAATCAGAGCTGAGACTGATACTGGATTTAAGTCACGATGTCTTGTATTCATATATATATATATATATATATATATATATATATATATATATATATATATATATATATATATATATATATATATATATTATTTTGCTCTGTCGCTGTCTCCGGCGTTAGCGAGGTAGCGCAAGGAAACAGACGAAAGAATGGCCCAACCCACCCACATACACATATATATACATACACGTCCACACACGCAAATATACATACCTATACATCTCAACGTACACATACATATACACAAACAAACATATACATATTTTACACATGTACACAATTCATACTGTCTGCCTTTATTCATTCCCATCGCCACCTCGTCACACATGAAATAACAACCCCCTCCTCCTGCATGTGCGCGAGGTAGCGCTAGGATAAGACAACAAAGGCCCCATTCGTTCACACTCAGTCTCTAGCTGTCAAGTAAAATGCACTGAAACCACAGCTCCCTTTCCACATCCAGGCCCCAAAGGCCCCACTGTATATATATATATATATATATATATATATATATATATATATATATATATATATATATATATATTTTTTTTTTATACTTTGTCGCTGTCTCCCGCGTTTGCGAGGTAGCGCAAGGATACAGACGAAAGAAATGGCCGAACCCACCCCCATACACATGTATATACATACACGTCCACACACGCAAATATACATACCTACACATCTCGATGTACACATATATATACACACACAGACACATACATATATACCCATGCACACAATTCACACTGTCTGCCTTTATTCACTCCCATCGCCACCTCGCCACACATGGAATACCATCCCCCTCCCCCCTCATGTGTGCGAGGTAGCGCTAGGAAAAGACAACAAAGGCCCCATTCGTTCACACTCAGTCTCTAGCTGTCATGCAATAATGCCCGAAACCACAGCTCCCTTTCCACATCCAGTCCCCACACAACTTTCCATGGTTTACCCCAGACGCTTCACATGTCCTGATTCAATCCACTGACAGCACGTCAACCCCGGTATACCACATCGATCCAATTCACTCTATTCCTTGCCCATCTTTCACCCTCCTGCATGTTCAGGCCCCGATCACTCAAAATATTTTTCACTCCATCTTTCCACCTCCAATTTGGTCTCCCTCTTCTCCTTGTTCCCTCCACCTCCGACACATATATCCTCTTGGTCAATCTTTCCTCACTCATCCTCTCCATGTGCCCAAACCACTTCAAAACACCCTCTTCTGCTCTCTCAACCACGCTCTTTTGATTTCCACACATCTCTCTTACCCTTACATTACTTACTCGATCAAACCACCTCACACCACATATTGTCCTCAAACATCTCATTTCCAGCACATCCACCCTCCTGCGCACAACTCTATCCATAGCCCACGCCTCGCAACCATATAACATTGTTGGAACCAATATTCCTTCAAACATACCCATTTTTGCTTTCCGAGATAATGTTCTCGATTTCCACACATTCTTCAAGGCTCCCAGAATTTTCGCCCCCTCCCCCATCCTATGATCCACTTCCGGTTCCATGGTTCCATCCGCTGCCAGATCCACTCCCAGATATCTAAAACACTTCATTTCCTCCAGTTTTTCTCCATTCAAACTCACCTCCCAATTGACTTGACCCTCAACCCTACTGTACCTAATAACCTTGCTCTTATTCACATTTACTCTTAACTTTCTTCTTCCACACACTTTACCAAACTCAGTCACCAGCTTCTGCAGTTTCTCACATGAATCAGCCACCAGCGCTGTATCATCAGCGAACAACAACTGACTCACTTCCCAAGCTCTCTCATCCCCAACAGACTTCATACTTGCCCCTCTTTCCAAAACTCTTGCATTCACCTCCCTAATAACCCCATCCATAAACAAATTAAACAACCATGGAGACATCACACACCCCTGCCGCAAACCTACATTCACTGAGAACCAATCACTTTCCTCTCTTCCTACACGTACACATGCCTTACATCCTCGATAAAAACTTTTCACTGCTTCTAACAACTTGCCTCCCACACCATATATTCTTAATACCTTCCACAGAGCATCTCTATCAACTCTATCATATGCCTTCTCCAGATCCATAAATGCTACATACAAATCCATTTGCTTTTCTAAGTATTTCTCACATACATTCTTCAAAGCAAACACCTGATCCACACATCCTCTACCACTTCTGAAACCACACTGCTCTTCCCCAATCTGGTGCTCTGTACATGCCTTCACCCTCTCAATCAATACCCTCCCATATAATTTACCAGGAATACTCAACAAACTTATACCTCTGTAATTTGAGCACTCACTCTTATCCCCTTTGCCTTTGTACAATGGCACTATGCACGCATTCCGCCAATCCTCAGGCACCTCACCATGAGTCATACATACATTAAATAACCTTACCAACCAGTCAACAATACAGTCACCCCCTTTTTTAATAAATTCCACTGCAATACCATCCAAACCTGCTGCCTTGCCGGCTTTCATCTTCCGCAAAGCTTTTACTACCTCTTCTCTGTTTACCAAATCATTTTCCCTAACCCTCTCACTTTGCACACCACCTCGACCAAAACACCCTATATCTGCCACTCTATCATCAAACACATTCAACAAACCTTCAAAATACTCACTCCATCTCCTTCTCACATCACCACTACTTGTTATCACCTCCCCATTTGCGCCCTTCACTGAAGTTCCCATTTGCTCCCTTGTCTTACGCACTTTATTTACCTCCTTCCAGAACATCTTTTTATTCTCCCTAAAATTTAATGATACTCTCTCACCCCAACTCTCATTTGCCCTTTTTTTCACCTCTTGCACCTTTCTCTTGACCTTCTGTCTCTTTCTTCTATACATCTCCCACTCAATTGCATTTTTTCCCTGCAAAAATGGTCCAAATGCCTCTCTCTTCTCTTTCACTAATACTCTTACTTCTTCATCCCACCACTCACTACCCTTTCTAATCAACCCATCTCCCACTCTTCTCATGCCACAAGCATCTATATATATATATATATATATATATATATATATATATATATATATATAATATATATATATATATATATATATATATATATATATATATATATAATATATATATAAATATATATATATATATATATATGTATATATATATGTATATATATATGTATATATATATATATATATATATATATATATATATATATATATATATATATATATATATATATATATATATATATACACAACGAATGTTCATGTGACCAATATAAATACTGACAACTTGTAATACACGCCATACACTGTGATGCACGCAGACTCTACTTACTGGTACTGAAAGTCTGCGCAAAAAAAATTCCGCCATAATGACCACATCAAGAAGACAGCAACTGTTAAAGGTAAACATGAGGAGCAACATACACTCCACACATTAATGAGTCCCTCTATAACTCGTCTTGGACTCCTTTTTGACTTACACTCATAATGAACCTAATGATCCAATAGTTTTTCTCTGTGATAATAACCATAACAAACACCTTCGTGAAATATAACCCAGGCAGGTTGTCTTCACTGCTCGCACGGTAAACCGATTTTAAACTGACATATTCAAACCTCGGAGCACTTTGTGCCTGGGTTTCCCAGCGACTGGAAATACCCGAATCCTTGTGAAGATACTCGTGTTTTAAACAGTCGTTTTGGACACGAACGGTGCACGTATCGTACATCAGTCCTTCTAACACACACACACACACACGCATGGGTGCGTGCTTGACGAAGCCATGGGAGGGAGATTACACAGGCACGTCACGAACCCCGCAACCTATGACGTATCCCCCGCAGCTCGGCCGGTAAACCGACAACATACAGATATTCCGGATGCATCTACGTGTTGGAGGCACCAGAGCTGTTGACTCAAGGAACTTAGAAGTAATATCCGTAGGAAGGAGGGAGGGGCCGGGTGAGGGTGAGGAGGTATAGCCAGCTTGGTGAAACACTAATTCAAGACGTAAATAGAGGGACTGCGTGTGTGGTGTTGCGTGTGTTGTGTTCCGGACGCGATGCGTGTGTGGTATATGGCGTGTGTGTGGGGTCTTACATTGCGAGCGCGGGTTCGCCGGCGTATCGCTCGCCGTTACGCTTATTGTGGTATTGCGTATGTGTTGTGTTGCGGTGAGCGGTGTTCTATTCCTCGTGTTACTGCTCCATGTTCCGTGTGTAGCGTTCCCTTCCTTGTGTTACAGCAACCATGTTCCGTGTGTAGCGTTCCCTTCCTTGTGTTACAGCAACCATGTTCCGTGTGTAGCGTTCCCTTCCTTGTGTTACAACTCCATGTTCCGTGTGTAGCGTTCTCTTCCTTGTGTTACAGCAACCATGTTACGTGTGTAATGTTCCCCAATTATTGTTGCTGTTCCGTGTTCCGTTTGTAACGTTTCTAACTGGCGTTGCTGCTCTGTGTTCCGTGTGTGGTGTTCCGTAACAGGTGTTTCTGCTCCATGCTACTACCGCAGTGTTCCTGTTCCATGTTAAGTGTGGAGCGTTCCACGACTGCTGTTACTGTTCCACGTTCCGTGCGACGTGTTGCGTGCACACTCGCCTGAACGTGTCAGATCCCGTCAAGCCTGGGTGAACTACCTGCCGTAAAAAATAATCATAAAAAAAACCATCTCAAAATTAAATTCCAAGTTTTTCAAGGTCAGAGAGACCTCACTCCCTGACCCTGACGTTATACTACCTCCTCACACATCAATATCTGGGCCGCTGACGACGGGGCTGGTGGAGAGAGAGAGAGAGAGAGAGAGAGAGAGAGAGAGAGAGAGAGAGAGAGAGAGAGAGAGAGAGAGAGAGAGAGAGAGGTGGGGTCGGTTGCTGCTCCTTCAGCTGACGAAACACTTATCGACCAGATAATCTGATGTCTTTGGCCTGACAGCTCAGCGCTGCCACCACTACAACCACACATCATGGGCGGGTATGGTTGTGAGGTGGGCGTTGGTGGGTTCCCAGTGGCTTAATGCGATGCCTTTGTGTTCTATTTACACAGGTTCTTTTTTCCCCCCAACTTTGCTTTCAAAGTAGCCTTTACAAGCCTGTTGGCAGGAGTGACGCCACATATATGGATATAAGTGTAAGGATGAACACTTGGGGTGTGGGGAGATACAAGATGGGGTAAGTCCGCTTACGGTGCAAGCGGGGGACGACATGAGGCGAACACGACTGCCCTCCACGACACTCCGTCCTACCTGCAGGCCCCGTAAACCCGTCGCTCCGACCTATAATTTCAGACACCGTAAAGAGCGACGCGTCCAAGGTAATGCCAACCCAGTCCGCCATCTTTGATTACCTTAAGTATTTCAATGTCCCGCCGTCTACTACCGTCTCCCAGCCGGGGACGATAATACACCAGTTTACCCTAATTTCAAGGTGAAAGAAAACGGTCACTTACCGAATGTAATCTCCAGACAGCGACAAACTGCTCGTGTTGTGTGTGTCATTGGAGCGCTGTCGCTTTACCTTATGGGTAGCTATTGAGGTAATCTCGGGCATTGGGCGACCCGAGGGTATGGTGACCTGGCCTCTGACCTAACCCTAAACAATTACGGCGAAGACCAGGCCATGGTCGTGCTGATGGTACCATGATAACAAGGGCAATCTTCACCACAGGCGTCATCAGCTTTGTATATTAACAGTGTCGTCCAGCAAACTACCGGAGGACCAGCTCCAACACCCCTAACTGCTGGGTAGCGCCTGCCTCCCACACACACACACACACACTGCGGCTCCTCATCTCCAGATGAGTTCATGCCTTTGACTACTTCCCTCTGGTCCTGCCACACAATACCGGTTGTTACTATCGTGTTGGTCAACTTACTATGACACGAGACGAAGCACACAAGTCACACCCGAGACCTGTATCACAAAGCTGGACTACAGTAATTCAACCAAAATAACATACATAAGGAAGCCTGATAACAGACGACAAACTGGTGTCATGAAGAGATAATATTATGTGCTGGAAAACGATCACAGGATTTTACATTAATGTATAAAAATGGTAACATGATATACCATTTCTATGAAGATAATAAAGAGACACTAAAGACTTAATCAAATTGGTAATATATTACCATTTTGTATAAACTGTATTAACGTGATGAAAATAGAAAGGAGAAAGAAAAAAAAGCCACGCTATATCTATTCTAGTCTACCCTCACATAAAGATGAGAGTCAATATGTACCTGAAAGACGGTCCTGCATGAACAAAGAAAATGTTTCATGTTTCTGTCTGAATGACTTATTTTTCTCTCCTTATGTAAGGGATATATATATATATATATATATATATATATATATATAATATATATATATATGCTTGCCTTCATCCATTTCTGACGCCACCCCGCCCAACAGGAAACAGCATCGCCACCCCCCACTTCAGGGAAGCAGCGCCAAGAAAAGCAGACAAAATAGGCCACATTCGTTCACACTCAGTCTCTTACTGTCATGTGTAGTGCACCGAAAGCACAGCTCTATCCACAGTGACAGCGAGCAACGGTTCGTGAATTACACTTTGACTCGTCACTGCATGTGTGCCCAAGATGGTCCAGGTTTGTGGGAGTGGACTGACGATGATGGATGGCCTTAATGACCCTACGTGTTGATTAGGGTCTAAAGCCCAAACAAGGAAGCAACCCCTTGCGCACGACGCTTTCAACCCCTGAGCACAACGGCACGAGCTGAGAACGACTTCAAGGCCATCAAGGGTCTTGCCGTTGTGATCCAGGATGGTACTATTATCGTGTTCAACGACTGTGCTGACGAGGTCGAAGGTCGTACCTAAGTGCTCAAGGATCGTAAAGTCGTCCTCAAGGATCGTACGGTCGTTTTTAAGGCATCAAGTTCTTGTTGTATGCAACTGGTCAATAGATTACTTACAAAGATATTATCATAGTCAACATAAATAACCAATCCCTTATAAAAGATAACCAATACCTTACAAAATAAGATGGTGAAGATAACTAATAACTTACAAAGATGACACACGGTCATCAACAAATCTTCACAGAGAACATTAGTCAACAAATAATCTAAATAGATAACATTATAATTCATAATCCATTAATGATAGAAACTTCTCTAATACTCTCAAGCTATACACTTGCTCAGAGGTCACTCACATTCCTACGTAATTTTCACCCTTACAGCATGGGTCTTGCATTATCATGACTACAGTCTTCATCACTGTCGTAGGTGTCAGCTTGCAATTAGGGTTGTGGCGTGTGGTGGCCAGTGGCTGGGTTGGCCTTGACACATATATGACACAGTCATTTACATGTGATACCTGGTGGCGAGTGTGACGAGATTATTACTTGTGTGCTGTCCTATCTCTAATCTTTCTTCTTATGTAACAATGGCTTTACTCAGAGATGCGTGTACAGACATACACACACGCACACACACAACCAGCCCCGAGGGAAGGATGAAAACCTATAGGCGAGGTCCTGGGATGATGATGATGATGATAATAATAACAACAGCAATAATAACAACAATAATAATGATAATAATAATAATAATAATAATAATAATAATAATAATAATAATAATAACAACAACAATAATAAATTCCGTCCAGTACACTTGTAAATGACCAAAAAAACAATTTCAAAAACATATGCATCAAGAACTATATTCAATCATACACTTCAGAGCTATACTTAATCATATACTTCTAATAAAACTTAATTATTTCTACCAACGAAAGATATGAACGAGGTTGACTTTAGTCTTCATTAGTAAAATTCGTGTCTTAGTTCTATGCAATATCATTTCTACTTAGCCTACAATTCTAACAATATTTCAGCTACTGCAGGCATTAAAAGCACTCTTATCTATATAAATAATGTCTTATTGCACTCTTTTAACTAATATTTGACACGCCTTAACAAAAGTCCATTCGCCATAAAGTTATTTCCTTGGAAGTGAGGACAATTGCGAGTGCCTGCGCTTTAATATATTACCTACACACTCCCCGCAGTGAGGCAGAGAACCCTGACTCCACCTGACGTACAGGAAAAATAAAGTTTCGTATATTCAGATAAAACTGATCTTACTATTATCATTCTTTTTATCATATCATATATTACTTAATGTTGAAGGTAAATTGCTCTCTAAATAAAGAAAAAAATACCAAAATCACGTTTGATCATTCAAAATAACGGTTGTTTTTGTATAATGTCCCGCGCTTTCCATCTCCCACTCAGACAACATGAGCGTTCAGTGTTTGTGCGTCACCGACACCAAAGGCAATATGGTATATATGTCTGTGCTGCATTTGGCTGCACAAATCGACTAAAACCGAGACGCGGGAAAGAGCCTCTTACGAACTCCAACAATAGTGAAACACGAGGATGTAGAGACATAAGAATCATCAATGAAACGAAGGGAAAAATGGATTTCAGTGTTAAGCTGAACAGATTCTGGCTAGTCGGCACCTCGCCATCTCGTTGGATCACGTCCTTTCCCTTCTGATCACTCATTTTGCCTCGGATGTTGCTTACTTTACGGTAATATTATAGTTTAAATGATTCACAAACAACAGCCATCAACTGATACAGTATTTCCGTTTATTTTGAGTTCATCATGCTATCGAACTGTTACACAAAAATATAATTTGAAGACCAGAAAAGGGAGACAGAAAATGTATGATGTGACTGTCCTCGGTGATAATGGCAGATGCGTTGCTAATATGTTGATGAAAACACCCTATCATCTGCGAAGTCACGACTAAAAGGTCATTAGCGACCCACCTTTTGAAACTCGGAAAGTTTCAAAATACTGGAAGGATGTGATCAATACACAGAGAGACAGAGAGACAGCTATCTCATGGCAACACTGTCACCGTAATATGTGTGTGTCTACTATACGCCATGACTAAGCTTGGCAGGGACTCTTGTCAATGGCATCCCGTACTTGGCCCAGTGTGCCATAACTGGCACACGTCGGGAGTGCGTGCACAGGCTGCCATTACAAACACAGGGTAGCCCGTGTGGAACTGTAATTTCGTGAGCTCTTTTAGGTGGATGCGAGTGTTGCGTCACATATGGTCAATTGTGTCATCCCAAATACATCCAGTTCATGAAAGAGGTAAATGTGTGTCTGGGGAGAGGGAGGGGGGGGGGGTTAGCCCAACACTGCTTACGAACAATAATTATTTATACTACTTCAACATATTTTAATCTACTATTACTACTACTACAAATAATAATAATAATAATAATAATAATAATATTAATAATAATAATGATAATAATAATAATAATAATAATAATAATAATAATAATAATAATAATCTTAATAATAATAATAATAAAAAGTACTTATAACTAATAATAATGAAAGCAAATCAAGAAAATTTTTACTACATACTTGAGACCCTGGCTTAATGATAATAAGTTGCTGATAACCGGTGAACGAACAAGTACATGATATCTTCCCCTAACTGGGGATTACAGTCATACATATTCAATAGAGATATTCAGTCAGCTAATCACAGCCTTCGCTTGAAAAACTAGAATATGCTTCTCAAATTTGACCACTGCACATACAAATGGGCACAATTAATAGAATATGTCCATTACAATGTAATGATAAATGGCATCAAGATTACGAACGCTAACTTACAAGAAAACGTAACCGTAAACTTGTCCAACACGGTAGTGAGAAGATTAAGGGGTAACTTGCCCAACACGGTAGTGAGAAGATTGAGGGGTAACTTGCCCAACACGGTAGTGAGAAGATTGAGGGGTAACTTGCCCAACACGGTAGTGAGAAGATTAAGGGGTAACTTGCCCAACACGGTAGTGAGAAGATTAAGGGGTAACTTGCCCAACACGGTAGTGAGAAGATTGAGGGGTAACTTGCCCAACACGGTAGTGAGAAGAGTGAGGGGTAACTTGCCCAACACGGTAGTGAGAAGATTGAGGGGTAACTTGCCCAACACGGTAGTGAGAAGAGTGAGCGGTAACTTGCCCAACACGGTAGTGAGAAGAGTGAGGGGTAACTTGCCCAACACGGTAGTGAGAAGATTAAGGGGTAACTTGCCCAACATGGTAGTGAGAAGAGTGAGGGGAAACTTGCCCAACACGGCAGAAAAGATTGAGGGGTAACTTGCCCAACAAGGTAGTGAGAAGAGTGAGGGGTAACCTAATCAAAACCTTTAGGCTTTTAAACCAGTTCGATGACCTAGTCAGTAAACAGTCCGTCGAAAGATACATGGGTAGAATAGCCTGAAGCCATAACATGAAATTAACAAGAAACTTGTCATAAAGGATGTAAAGAAATACTTCCATTGTATAAGAACAGTGAATGACTGAAACTGAATGACGCATCAGTGAATTCTGACACCACAGAAAAGTTTAACAAGTTGTGCAATACAAGATAAAGTCCAAGAGATGGGGTCCCCACCAGTGTAGAACTCTCTCCTCATACAATAGAAATTGGTAAGTACACCACAACACTAGATATCTCGTTCTCATTTTCAAAATCAAACCTCAAAATCGTGCAAATATACGAATAATACATATATATATATATACATATATATATATATATATATATATATATATATATATATATATATATATATATATATATATATATATATATATATATGCATAATCTTTTTTTTTCTTTATACTATTCGCCATTTCCCACATCAGCGAGGTAGTGTTAAGAACAGAGAACTGAGCCTTTGAGGGAATATCCTCACTTGGCCCCCTCTCTGTTCCTTCTTTAGGAAAACTAAAAACGAGAGGGGAGTATTTCCAGCCCACCGATCCTTTCCCTTTTAGTCGCCTTCTACGACACGCAGAGAATACGTGGGAAGTATTCTTTCTCCCTTATCCCCAGGGATAAAAGTCCACGGGAAAAATGAATCACGATAAGTGATTATTACACGAAAGTGCACATGGGAACTTATCGTGTTTCATTTTCCCCGTGGACTCATAGGAATATATGAGAAAATCATGTGTAAACACACTTAGGATGGTCTCCATCATGCACTCTATATATATTTGGCAATATCCCCGGATTATTATTATCATTATTATTATTATTATCATTATATTATTATTATTATTATCATCACTACTACTACTATTATCATTACTATCATCATTATTCTATTTCATCATTACTATTATTACTCTACCTAGTCTAGCTACTTAATCTATATACTTAGTTTCCAAACAGTAGTTATATAACGAATTTCAAAAGCATATCGTATTAGTAACTAATATGAATATTCTCATCTCTCCACCACACGATTATCCAACATACCGTGAGATCTGAAAACACACTAGGAAACAGGATGACCATAAACCTACTGATACAAGAAAATCATAATGATAAAGGCATAATATCTTATCAAACGGTCTACTAAACTTCCCCTGCCCAGGAAGGAAAATATAAATAGATGAAAATAGATTAGTTCCCCCCTTCCTGCGGTCTTTAGCTAAACCCATGCCTCAAATGCATCTAATTTACCCATCGCCATTAACTAAAACCAACCCACTCCTCTGAGGTTTACCAAAACATACATCACAGGCAGCTTTCCTGAAACGTATTATGGTAAACGTCTTATTAAGACACGATCCTGGTGATGGGTGGGGCGCGGGGGAAGGCCGTAATGATTGGCCGTTACGGGGGGCCCCAGCCTGCCTGCTCCAGGCTCGCCCCTGATAATCATGAGTGGGTTCTGTGGCTGTGTTGGTTGGTGTGTCTCGCTCGATACCGCGAGGTTAAGCGCCACACACACTATGAGAGAGAGAGAGAGAGAGAGAGAGAGAGAGAGAGAGAGAGAGAGAGAGAGAGAGAGAGAGAGAGAGAGAGAGAGAGAGAGAGAGAGACCAACTAACAGAGGACATCAACAACAAAGTTCCTGCCGATACCCTAGTTAACGTGCCTTAGTCACTGTTGTGTCTGGCTCTCTGGGAGCTGCACGGGTTCGACCCCACCGACTTCACTTGTCACGGGCGTCTGTTTGATAAACATTTCAGGGAATATAATCCAACTACTGAACACATTACTCAATTTGTAGCGCATATATATATTTATATATATATATATATATATATATATATATATATATTTTTTTTTTTTTTTTTTTTCTTTCATACTATTCGCCATTTCTCGCCTCAGCGAGGTAGCGTTAAGAACAGAGGACTGGGCCTCTGAGGAAACATCCTCACCCGGCCCCCTTCTCTGTTCCTTCTTTTGGAAAATTAAAAAAAAAGAAAAAAAGAAAATGAGAGGGGAAGATTTCCAGCCCCCCGCTCCCTTCCCTTTTAGTCGCCTTCTACGACACGCAGGGAATACGTGGGAAGTATTCTTTCTCCCCTATCCCCAGGGATAATATATAAATATATATATATATATATATATATATATATATATATATATATATATATATATATATATATATATATAATTCTGCACTGATTGTATTGTGTGTGTGTGTGTGTGTGTGTGTGTGTGTGTGTGTGCACCACTTGTGATTACAGTTTGTACGTCATCGATGAGAATTTTACACTCGTGTTGCCCCGTCCACTGACCTTGTATATTTGCCAAATAAATCTTTACTATTACATGTACAAACACGCACACACACACACACACACACACACACACACTAGCCAAAGCGATGTACCCATTTATCGACCAGCCCGAAGGGGAGGATGAGCAGCTAGACTGGCTGTGGGCCAACTGCTGCTCCCAGAATTTTGAACCCAGGGCGTGAATCACTGTCAGAGACGCTCACCGTTATACCATCAAGTGTGTGTGTGTGTGTGTGTGTGTGGGGTAAATTATCTATTTGTAAGTGGGGAGAGAAAGTTTTACACTCGTGCGGCCACCATCTCTTGAACATTCTCTGTGCTCGTACAACCCATTAGACTTCTGTATGATGTCCGCATTTACCATATCCTTGTTCAGTGTATTCCGTTCATTTGGGTTCTGTATACTATAAAAGTATATACATTTTCTTTTTGCCTTTTGCTACTTAATTTCATGATATGCCCATTGACTGCTCTATCCTTGCATCTTTTGAAGAACTGATTATTCACTTTTTACGTCATCAATCTCTTTCAAAAACGTAAATTTTGTGATCAGGTCACCCCTTACTCTTCTCTCTTCTAAAGATGGGCAAGTTTAGAGCTTCTAACCTTCCACTCGTAACTTAGCTCTCTCAATTCTGGTACCGTCTTTGCTGCCCTCCACTAGACCTTCTCTATTCGCTCTGTGCTTTATTCAGACGCGATGACCAGACCTGAGAGACATATTTTAGCTCTGGTCTAATGTAGGATGTGAACAGCTTGCTAAATAGTTCCTCATCTACATTCTACAAAGACACTCCACTGTTTGCCAGCGTAGGGATCTGACGACTAGTTGGGGAGATGTGAACCCCCAATTCCGTCTCATATACAGGTTCCTGATGCTCATTTCTTGCTTCATATTAATCACATTATGGCTTTCTTTCACTCAGTCTTATCCTTATTACTTACCTCCACTCGGGCTGAATTTCATCGTCCATATACTATACCAACTTTGGAGTGTCATGGTCCCCTTGTAAGCTGGTGCACTCACTCATATATTTCCCTTCCCTCGTGACCTTTGCATCACTTGTAAACAAATTCAGGAATCCGTGTCGTCGGGTAAATCATCAACATATAACTTCAGAACAGCCGTCATCTCAGAACAGAACCCTGCAGCACTCCGCTGGTGACCTGGCTCAACCCCTGTGTGGAAGGTCCCTCTGACATGTGTCCTTTGTTTCCTTTGACAGAGATAATCCACCCACTGAGGAAGTCTCCCCCACCCCTCCACCCCTTAATCCTGCCTGCTGATCCATTACTCAGTCAGCCTCGAATGCTGTACACTGCCTGAGGCTTTCTGTAAGTCCAGACACAACCAGAGCCTTCTCTTTTACCCGCTACCGCCCTCACTCTCCCCCAGACATCTATGAGATCCATCACGCAAGCAAGACCTTCCCTCCCTGGAACGGGATTGGCTCTCACTAAGATGGTTTCCTCCCCTGCAGGAAGTGACCCACATGCATTCTGATTATCTTTACCATTACCTCACGGACCACAGTCGTCATGAGAGCAGTCTGTCGTTTACCGCCTTTTCCCGGTCTACTTTCTTATAAAAAAAAGTATGACATTTGCCTTTTAACAGCGACGTCTTACACAACATTTCAGGAGGTTTTGTCAAGTATATCTGCACAAATCTTCAGCACACATGGTGAAATTTTATTGCGAACATTTGCCTCGTAAGGGTCATGACCTTTTAGCGCGCGCGCGCGCGCGCGCGTGTGTGTGTGTGTGTGTGTGTGTGTGTGTGTGTGTGTAATGTTATCTATTTGTTATTTCGTAACTGTAAGGTACGGGGAGGGAGTTTTACACTCGTTGGGCCTCATCTCTTGACCGTTCTCTGCTGTCATTTAACAACTTTGATTTATGCTTGGTGTCTGCATGAACCAAGTCCTCAGTCATTCTACTACATTCATCCACCACCCACGATATAAAAGCCCCTTCTCGCGATTTCTTTTACAAGTTTGAATGATGAAATGTTGGTTTCATGTTGTGTCCTCTGGTTGCTCCATGCTAGCGGTATTCACTACTCAGCCCGCAAGCTGCATGTGATCCCCAACTCGTCTCTCTTGCGACCCGGAGGAAAGCATAGACAAATATGTAATCAGAAAAAAAAGTGATTGTCAGTAACAATTGTAAATACTGGGGAAGATACTCTGGTCATCGAACTACTGCATACAATGCAGAGATTAAATACAACTCAGGCGAGCTACTTAGAACAGATACATTACTTAATACATATCTCACGTGGATGTATTTTCCAAAATCTTTGCGCTCGATCAATCTTCTTAGTTGCTTCAGTTGGCTTTCACTGTCTTTCTAGTGAACACCCTTCCCTGTCCCTACATCTCTCGAGGAACTGTTCAATGTCTTAAGTCATCGGTCTGTCTTAAAAACTTAAAAGGTTTTGACCGGGTCACCCCCTCACTCTTTTCTCCTCCAAGATCAGCAAATTCAAACCCTTTAACCTTTCCCTGTAACCAAGCTCTCTTAATTTTGCAACCATCTTTGTTCCCATTTGCTCTTTGTGCTTCTTTACGTTCAGTGACCAAACTAGAGACACATGTTCTAATTTTCGTGTCACGCAGGATGTAAACAGTTTGCTGAATGTTTTCTTATGTACATGAAAGTTATTCAGATATTTGCCGGCAGACATTTAGTCTCCTACAGTATCCTTCTAATGCAGGACTCTGGCGACACGCTAGGGACGATATCGACTCCCAAGTCTCTTTCTCACACACACACACACACACAAAGCCGAAGGTTAACTTCTTCTTGATGATAATCATATAATCACATTAATGCCATCTTTCACAGTCTCCCATGCTCGATACCTCACCTTTGCTTGAGGTGAAATCCATAAACCAAGTATCACACCAACTTTGGAGGCTGTTTAGGTCCCCTTGTAAGCTGATGCAATCCTCCCCGTTCTACCCTTCCCTCACGACTTGCATCATCAAATACTAGTCAGGTGTGTGTGTGTGTGTGTGTGTGTGTGTGTGTGTGTGTGTCTCATGACCTTATCACCAAGCACTCACTCTCTCTCAGCCAATCACACGCACGTAAGCTCAATACGTAACGCTGAAAAACTGTATTCCCCAGCCAATCACATCTCCGTAAGCTGATACATAACTTTAAAGCACAGTGCCCTCTAAGCCAATCACACGCTGGTATGCAAGGTACTTAACCTAATAACCCAGTACTCTTTAAGCCAATCACATGTCGGTATGCGAGATATGTAAACATATAACCCAGTTCTCTCTCAGCTAATCACATGTGACCTTGAAACCCACTGCTCTTTCAGCCAATGGGACGCAGGTATGTTAATAACACGCGTGACCTACTGTTAAGACAGAGCAGACAAGCATAGCCTTTTCGACATCATATCTCACGCCAGTGAAGGCTGGTTCAGCACCACCTCCTCCTGTCTCACACGCAGATTATAAATAATCGTCTCATACCCTACCTCACACAGCCTTCCACAAACATCTAGAATTAGAGTTGACACGGATAGCGGGGTTACGATGTCGCTGCTCATCACCACCCACATGAGTGGTACGAAGGTGTGCTCGTGCACGCAGACCAACAGGTATAGCTGGTACTGGGGTTCCTGATGTGGTCTCGTCTGTAACATACACACGTCACATGAACTAGAAAGATGACTAGGTTGGGTTACAACAAGTCAGGTGGTTAGCTGGTGTCAGATGGGTAGAGTTGTGAGGTGATTAGATTACGTAAGGTGATTCAACTGTGTTGAGTTAGGTGGTTCGATTGAATTACGTAGGAAATTGTGTTAATGAGATGGTTAGATCACATTAACTCTAAGGAGATTAGATATATATACAATAAGGGGGGACCATCTCTCACGATATTGGCAACTACCTTCCATTACGTACAGACGCCCAGATGGAGGAGGTACTGTCATCACCTACCACCACTGGGGTCCAGCGGCCACACATCACTCACACAAACACCTTCGTGACCCAGGATAACACAGTTCCTCACCGTCAACAACGACAGAAGGCGATAGTATATATATTATGACAATCACATGTTTACCAAATGGCGTCCTAGCTTCGTCTCTTCGATGTATATCAACTGACTTATATTTCTCTCGTGTCTCCCCTGATGATGTGATTATTACACGAAAGTGCACTTGGGAACTTACCGTGTTTCATTTTCCCCGTGGACTCATAGGAATATATATATATATATATATATATATATATATATATATATATATATATATATATATATATATATATATATATATTCTTTTCTAAGATTCATTTCGGTTTAAGCCTTACCTTTCTCTCTCCGTCTCAAACCCCAGACGAACCCTCGTGCAGGAAGCCCATTGTCTACACAGAGTTTAAGTATTATTTTCTCCATCGCAGTTTTCACCAGAATTCGAACCCAATCAATTTCATCACAAAATCACACTGTTGTACCTGGAGACCCGCAACGCGCCATGCATACATTTACAATAATTACAATTTTTCAAGTAAATGTTTTGATGTACTGCATCAATAAAAAGCACCAGAGCAAAAGTTGGATCAAATATCCTCTTTTTCTTTAATCTAGTTAAATACCAGATCAAGAATAGCATCTGAACAGGGGAGGGAGGGGGGAAGGAATCCAGTTTCCTTCAGTCTGTGCAATATATCTCGTTTTCTGTGGTTCGAGGTTTACCAATAGCTTTCTATCACCAAGTTGGGGCAACTGCTATTTTTTTCAGTACATATATATATCGCCTATTCGAGAACATAGTATAGTTACAGGCATAAGTATCGATATACAGATTACTCAGATTTGAATATACAGTATACCTACAAGTAAACGTATTGATTATTAATCTCACTTTCATTGTATCTTATACACTTAAAGACATAAATAGCTCTTGCTTACTTAACACTTCAGGTAAATAAGAAAACATTGTCTGGTAACCAAATAGCGGAAAACTGACTGGAGCGATAGTGTGCTAAAATGTCCACCAAGGTTTGCTGATTCATGTACCCAAGTACTGTCCTGCTGCTTTCAGCAGGTAATGGAGCAGAGTCCTGAAATTGTCATAATGGCCTTCACCGGTAATGACTCTGTTGGCGCCTGCGTGTCGTCCGTCTTTATATCAACAACACGTTGCTTGTAACACACACTCGTCATCATGCTTCACCCTGACCTAACTTCCTATCATGATGTTTCTCAAATGATGGTAATACTTGATATTCATAAGGAGGTACTTGGTCATAATTCTAAGTGTTAAAAGGAAGGTAGTTGTAGCTTGTGATCGTCATTGTAGTTTCTTGTTATGAATGTGGAGCCAGGTACTGTCGTTTTGGTGGTATTAGATACTGTTGGCAATGTTGGCAGACAGTGTGCAATGTTGTGCCAACGATGAAAATCATTCATACTTGACACCAGTAGCGATTAACAAACTTAGTAACTATAACTGTGGTAGATCGTGGTGGTGATAATGGTCGCACATGGTGTCACTACTGGTGGGTGATATTAGGTAGTTGAGGTAGAAAATACGTAAATAAAGCGCGGCGTCTGTGGGTTGGCAAAAGACTACAATAGCCACAGCACTAGACAACATTTTTGAAGGTCAAAGCCATTAGGTGAATTAGTCGAGGCGTAGTGGTCGAGTTGGCAGCACTGTTTGACGAAATTGTTCCAGGTGCAGTGGCAACACTGCAAGACCGCTGCCTGACCACCACTGTAAACATTGCCACAGGTGGACACCAGCCCAAACCTCACAGATAACTTTGGTGTCCTCACCCTAGCCTAGGCGGATGGTTTATCGTCCAAGGGAAATTATGGTGTGAACACCCAAGGGAGACTTTTATTTGATTATCCGAGGTGATTAAGATGTTCATACACCCCAGAAATTATATATATATATATATATATATATATATATATATATATATATATATATATATATATATATATATATATATATATACGTTTTTCATGCTTCGTCGCTGTTTCCCGAGATACCGAGGTTGCGCCAGAAACAGGATAGACTGCTATTCAACGCTTAAAATCTCTTTAATATATATATATATATATATATATATATATATATATATATATATATATACTCAACAAACTTATACCTCTGTAATTTGAGCACTCACCTTTGTCCCCCTTGCCTTTGTACAATGGAACTATGCAAGCATTCCGCCAATCCTCAGGCACCTCACCATGAATCATACATACATTAAATAACCTTAATAACCAGTCAACAATACAGTCACCCCCCTTTTTAATAAATTCCACTGCAATACCATCCAAACCCACTGCCTTGCCGGCTTTCATCTTCCGCAAAGCTTTTACTACCTCTTCTCTGTTTACCAAATCATTTTCCCTAACCCTCTCACTTTGCACACCACCTCGACCATGTGAAGGCATGTACAGAGCATCAGATTGGGGAAGAGCAGTGTGGTTTCAGAAGTGGTGGAGGATGTGTGGATCAGGTGTTTGCTTTGAAGAATGTATGTGAGAAATACTTAGAAAAGCAAATGGATTTGTATGTAGCATTTATGGATCTGTAGAAGGCATATGATAGAGTTGATACAGATGCTCTGTGGAAGGTACTAAGAATATATAGTGTGGGAGGCAAGTTGTTAGAAGCAGTGAAAAGTTTTTATCGAGGATGTAAGGCATGTGTACGTGTAGGTAGAGAGAACAATGATTGGTTCTCCGTGAATGTAGGTTTGCGGCAGGGGTGTGTGATGTCTCCATAGTTGTTTAATTTGTTTATGGATGGGGTTGTTAGGGAGGTGAATGCAAGAGTTTTGGAAAGAGGGGCAAGTATGCAGTCTGTTGGGGATGAGAGAGCTTGGGAAGTGAGTCAGTTGTTGTTCGCTGATGATACAGCGCTGGTGGCTGATTCATGTGAGAAACTGCAGAAGCTGGTGACTGAGTTTGGTAAAATATGTGAAAGAAGAAAGTTGAGAGTAAATGTGAATAAGAGCACGGTTATTAGGTACAGTAGGGTTGAGGGTCAAGTCAATTGGGAGGTAAGTTTGAATGGGAGAAAAACTGGAGGAAGTAGAGTGTTTTAGATATCTGGGAGTGGATCTGGCAGCGGATGGAACCATGGAAGCGGAAGTGAATCATAGGGTGGGGGAGGGGGCGAAAATTCTGGGAGCCTTGAAGAATGTGTGGAAGTCGATAACATTATCTCGGAAAGCAAAAATGGGTATGTTTGAAGAATAGTGGTTCCAACAATGTTATATGGCAGCGAGGCGTGGGCTATGGATAGAGTTGTGTGCAGGAGGGTGGATGTGTTGGAAATGAGATGTTTGAGGACAAAATGTGGTGTGAGGTGGTTTGATCGAGTAAGTAATGAGAGGGTAAGAGAGATGTGTGGTAATAAAAAGAGTGTGGTTGAGAGAGCAGAAGAGGGTGTTTTGAAATGGTTTGGTCACATGGAGAGAATGAGTGAGGAAAGACTGACAAAGAGAATATATGTGTAAGAGGCGGAGAGAACGAGGAGAAGTGGGAGACCAAACTGGAGGTGGAAAGATGGAGTGAAAAAGATTTTGAGTGATCGGGGCCTGAACATGCAGGAGGGTGAAAGGCGTGCAAGGAATAGAGTGAATTGGAACGATGTGGTATACCGGGGTCGACGTGCTGTCAATGGATTGAACCAGGGCATGTGAAGCGTCTAGGTAAACCATGGAAAGTTCTGTGTGGCCTGGATGTGGAAAGGGAGCTGTGGTTTCGGTACATTATTACATGACAGCTAGAGACTGAGTGTGAACGAATGGGGCCTTTGTTGTCTTTTCCTAGTGCTACCTCGCACACATGAGGGGGGAGGGTGTTGTTATTTCATGTGTGGCGAGGTGGCGATGGGAATGAATAAGGGCAGACAGTACGAATCATGTATATGTTTTTATATGTATATATCTGTGTATAAATATATATATATATATATATATATATATATATATATATATATATATATATATATATATATATATTGGGATGTATAGGTATGTATATGTGCGTGTGCGGACGTGTATGTATAAACATGTGTATGTTGGTGGGTTGGGCCATTCTTTCGTCTGTTTCCTTACGCTACCTGGCTAACGCGGGAGACAGCGACAAAGTATAAATATATATATATATATATATATATATATATATATATATATATATATATATATATATATATATATATATTTCATTTTCGTCGCTACCCCGCCACACATGAAATAACCCCCTTCCCGCATTACTAAGCAAGTTATCCAATATCTTAAGATGAAACATTGGAACGAATTCAGAGAAGAGCAATAAACCGAATTCCGTCACTTGAAAATAATGAAAAGAAATATATGAAGAATGACAGAGACCAAAAATCAGTCACACTTAAAAACTAGAGATTTCCAAAAAAAAAAAACACCTCGCAAAAATTTTCACAACACAAAAAAATTTCGACAATATACTACACGACAACCTTTTCACATTACAGAGAGATTCATCGATCATAAATAACAACGGTATGAAATTAAAAGATACGAGACGTAATATCAGCAAGTGCAAAAGTTTTTTTTTTTTCCCAGCAACAACAGAACACTGGAATAAATTACCACGATGTAGTAAATGTGAAGATCATCCTCCAGTGATCACAAGTAAATAGTCCTTTTTCAAAATGGCGAACTTTATAAAGCTTCTATTTAATGAATGGAATTTTTTTCTTCTACGGATGTGAGAGTCCTCCTCCCTGGAGAGGCGTAGTGCAACTGGAGTAAGGAACTTTCCCCCGATCACACTACCTTATAACAAAGTTTCCCAGGCAGTCTACCTTCTCCACAATATACGGTGATCCTTCATAGCCATTTTCCTATCTGATGTTGAGCCAGAAGGAGTGGTGGCTGGGAGGTTCCCCTTCTGTGTTACTGCCCTGTTTCTATCACAAATTATATCATGGAATCACAATACCTTCTCACGAACCATCAAGCATTTTGGTATCTGTGCTGCCAAAGCACTCCAACCAACCCCGTCACACCAACTACGAGACACTGCGTCACACCAACTGAGGGACAGTGCGTCACACTAACTGTTGGACAGTGCGTCACACTAACTGTTGGACAGTGCGTCACACTAACTGTTGGACAGTGCGTCACATTAATTGATGGACAGTGCGTCACACCAACTAAGGGACAGTGCGTCACACTAACTGTTGGAGAGCGCGTCACACTGTTGGACACTGCCTCACACCAACTGATGGACAGTGCGTCACACTAACTGATGGACACTGCGTCACACTAACTGATGGACAGTGCGTCACACTAACTGATGGACAGTGCGTCACACTAACTGTTGGAGAGTGCGTCACACCAGCTGGGGAAACACCAGCGCGTCACACCACTCGGGGGGGAAAGAGTGCGTCACGTCAGGCGCATAACATGCCTCACTCACATCCACTTCCCTGAGCAGTCTGGGTCCCCGCACCAGACCTACGTCACCACAACACATGGCTGCAACACATGCAACAAACTGAACCAACTCCAGAAACACAACTTACAAGAAACAAAGAAAACGGGTCACAACAGAAATTCTATTATAAGGGAAAACGTGAAAGTGGACATACTCTATATCGGGACGTGTGTGTGTGTGTGTGTGTGTGAGTGTGTGTGAGAGTGTGTGTGTGTGTGTGTGTGTGTGTGTGTGTGTGTGTGTGTGGAGTGTGTGTGTGTGTGTGTGGATGAGCTCCTTGCGTGCTTCACTGAGGGATGTCGCAGTGGAGGATGATACGGACACACCCCAAAATTACTCCTGCACTGTATCGCGACAGAAGTGCATGAGGTGGGGGGTCCTGGATGATGATGATGATAAGGGCGATCCTCCAGCAGGGTCGTGATTGTCATCTCCGCCTTATGTATTGCACGCACGGCCCCGCAGACGGAGGAACACGGGCATAGGAGACATATTACACCGGCCTTCCTCCCCCTTGAGAGCAAGGGTAGCAATCACCAGGTCACGTGAGGTAAAGTTAACTCGGCTTAAACCTGGACAATCCCCAGGTTTATATTGCTGCAAACTTAGCCTACCACAAGATAAGCTGATCTTGCCCGCTCAAATGCCACAGGTTAGGTCAGTACACCTGTTATCTCGTCTCTCGCTAGTCTTTCTTTTCATCATATCTTCCAGTAAGCTCTTGATCATACCACGAAGATAACAAAAAAAAAAAATGAACAATCGCTCTTCAGAGGTTAGTGATTTTGAAAGTGTGAACAACCCCAGCGAACACCAGGAGCATGAACAACCCCAGCGAACACCCGCAGCATGGACATCGGTGAATACCAGGAAGATGAACAACCCCAGCGAACACCAGGAGGATGAACAACCCCAGCGAACACCAGGAGCATGAACAACCCCAGCGAACACCCGCAGCATGGACATCGGTGAATACCAGGAAGATGAACAACCCTAGCGAACACCAGGAGGACGAACAACCCTAGCGAACACCAGGAAGACGAACAACCCCCAGCGAACACCCGCAGCATGGACCTCAGTGAATACCAGGAAGATGAACAACCCCAGCGAACACCCGCAGCATGAACAACCCCAGCGAACACCAGGAGCATGAACAACCTCAGCGAACACCCGCAGCATGGACATCGGTGAACACCAGGAGCATGAACAACCCTAGCGAACACCAGGAGCATGAACAACCCTAGCGAACACCAGGAGCATGAACAACCCCAGTAAACACCAGGAGCATGAACAACCTCAGCAAACACCCGCAGCATGGACAACCCTAGCGAACACCAGGAACATGAACAACCCCAGCGAACACCAGGAACATGAACAACCCCAGCGAACACCCGCAGCATGAACAACCCCAGCGAACACAAGGAGCATGAACAACCTCAGCAAACACCCGCAGCATGGACAACCCTAGCGAACACCAGGAACATGAACAACCCCAGCGAACACCCGCAGCATGAACAACCCCAGCGAACACCAGGAGCATGAACAACCTCAGCAAACACCCGCAGCATGGACAACCCTAGCGAACACCAGGAACATGAACAACCCCAGCGAACACCAGGAACATGAACAACCCCAGCGAACACCAGGAACATGAACAACCCCAGCGAACACCCGCAGCATGGACATCGGTGAATACCAGGAAGATGAACAACCCCAGCGAACACCAGGAGGACGAACAACCCTAGCGAACACCAGGAAGACGAACAACCCCAGCGAACACCCGCAGCATGAACAACAACACAACAGGGGCACGAAGAGCTCCACAGCGAACATCAAGATCACAACCGTCGAAGAAAGGACATTTCTGTACAAGGGCAACATCTATGTCCCCTTACCAAGGGCATCGTAACTCCTTTATTCCTTCACGAAGGTATCCTAACCCTTACCAAGATGAACACCTGATGTTACTTTAGGCTTGATTCGTCTCATACCATCCGCAAATGAAGGTTACAAACTCGTGGGTGAGCGTTTAACCATGAACGTAGGAAGTACTTTTCCCTCTACGGGAGTGTTAACATAGGAAATAACCTTCCAGTTAGTACAGGCGAAAGCAACACCAAAGATACGTTTAAGAACAGAATGTGACAAATACTTAACTTTAAGTCCACGAATTTTTTCATATACGCTTCCCTGGTTATGGGGAAAGCCTACTGGTATTTCACTTAATCATCTGTACACACCACACTAATTCCAGGCTTTCTGGTCCCCCTACTATCACAAACAGCCTCGTTAGAATCCAGTGGTCTGTTGCCATTTGTGTCCCTCTGCATCCATGATCCATCGACATCATGACCTCTCAATATATCCAACATTCATGTCCTCTTGCCAAAGATAACATACATGACCTCTTGCCAAAGATAACATACATGACCTCTTGCCAAAGATAACATACATGACCTCTTGCCAAAGATAACATACATGACCTCTTGCCAAGATAACATACATGACCTCTTGCCAAAGATAACATACATGACCTCTTGCCAAAGATAACATACATGACCTCTTGCCAAAGATAACATACATGACCTCTTGCCAAGATAACATACATGACCTCTTGCCAAAGATAACATACATGACCCCTTGTCAAAGATAACATACATGACCTCTTGCCAAAGATAACATACATGACCTCTTGTCAAAGATAACATACATGACCTCCTCTCAAAGATAACTCCCATGATCACTGATCATAGACAACATCCATAGCCTCTTAAAAAGCACATCACCTGTATTCACATAACCAGCTCATACAACCGAGTTACAGGGCAAAGGCACCGGCCTTAATACTGTCCCTTGCGGAAGAGAACAAAGTAAGTGGTGACCTGATCACAACCTCTACGTTATAAAACCTGTTGGATATTGTCTACAGTGAGCAGTTCTTCGAAAGATGCAGGGACAGAACAACTACAGGAGATACACGGGAATTTGGACAAGAAACTTGTTAGAAAAGATGTAGAGATGTACTTCTACAATATGTCATGAGAGATGTGGATGAATGAAATAAACAGAAATATGAACTTGTGAACACGAACATCACACACTTGTTGAAAAAGACATATGATACAGAGTTTAAGAGATGAGGCCCCACCACTGCAGGACTCCCTCCTACGTATGGTACAATGGGGAATTATAAATACGTATTTAAAGCAACATCGCCCCCCACCCACCCAAACACACACACACACACAGACACACACACACACACACACACACACAGGTATCAAGATCTTCGTCCCTTCCCCACAACTACGAGAAACACAGATGATACAACGCAAAAGCTCCACAACCAAGGCCGTGTTCTCTTACCATTTCCCTCGATGTGATCCATCCATTAACTGAATACTCGATCAAGCAGATGCATTCCTGACTCCTGGCTAAACAATAACTTTTCAACAATAAAAAAAAAGTTTGAAGGTCAAATATACATATAACAAAAACACAGAAAAGAGTCAACATAATTCCTGACGAAAAATATATCATTATAACTATTATCATAACTATCATTATTATTATCATATAATAATAATAATAATAATAATAATAATAATAATAATAATAATAATAATAATAGCATTTTATACAAGGTAGCGCCAGGAACATGCGAAAAAAGCCTCATTCCCTTACAATCATTCTCTAGCTATCACTTGAGATGTAATGAACCACAGCCCCCTCTCCACAACCAGGACCCACAGACCTTTCCGTGGTTTCCCCGGACTGCATCACACAACATGGTTCAATCCAATGACATCACGTTGCCCCCTGTATATCACATCACTCCAGTTCTCTTTAACCCATGTGTGCTTTTCATCTTCCTGTATGTTTAGGCACCGACCACTCAAAATCTTTTCCATTCGATGTTTCCACCTCAAATTTGGTCTCTCGCTCGTCCTTGTTCCCTCCACCTCTGACACATATACCCTCTGTTCAATCTCATTTTCAACATATGCCCAAACCATTTAGCACACCCTCTTCAGTTCTCTCAACCACACACTTGTTATATATATATATATATATATATATATATATATATATATATATATATATATGTTGGAAAGGATCACAATTTTGCGCGTGATCAAGATATTCCTACGAGTCCACGGGGAGAATGAAACACGAAAAGTTCCTAAGTGCACTTTCGTGTAATAATCACATCATCAGGGGAGACACAAGAGAGAAATATAACAGTCAGTTGATATACATCGAAGAGACGAAGCTAGGACGCCATTTGGTAAACATGTTTATGTGCTGTTAATGTGCTGAGAGGTGCAACTGGAGGGATGTCTGATCATTATCTTGTGGAGGCTAAGGTGAAGATTTGTATGGGTTTTCAGAAAAGAAGAGTGAATGTTGGGGTGAAGAGGGTGGTGAGAGTAAGTGAGCTTGGGAAGGAGGCTTGTGTGAGGAAGTACCAGGAGAGACTGAGTACAGAATGGAAAAAGGTGAGAACAATGGAAGTAAGGGGAGTGGGGGAGGAATGGGATGTATTTAGGGAATCAGTGATGGAGTGCGCAAAAGATGCTTGTGGCATGAGAAGAGTGGGAGGTGGGTTGATTACAAAGGGTAGTGAGTGGTGGGATGAAGAAGTAAGATTATTAGTGAAAGAGAAGAGAGAGGCATTTGGACGATTTTTGCAGGGAAAAAATGCAATTGAGTGGGAGATGTATAAAAGAAAGAGACAGGAGGTCAAGAGAATGGTGCAAGAGGTGAAAAGAGGGCAAATGAGAGTTGGGGTGAGAGAGTATATATAAATATATATACATATAAACAGAGAAGGGGGCCGAGTGAGGATGTTTCCTCAGAGGCCCAGTCCTCTATTCTTAACGCTACCTCGCTGAGGCGGGAAATGGCGAACAGTATGAAAGAAAAAGAAATATATATATATATATATATATATATATATATATATATATATATATATATATATATATATATATATATATATATATATACTGCCGACCCCAGCAAAGAGCAGCTCAGGATATCTGGCCTAGTGCTGACGAAGACTGGGGGCAGGGAAGGTCTGGGGTAGTGTTGATGGTGGTGGGAGGAGGGGGAGGGGAAGGGGGGGGGTTATTGATCCACTGCATGTGTGTTAGGGGGAGGGAGGTGGATGTTGTGGGAGGGTGGGGGGAGGCGCGACCTTCACAAACAGCGCAACCAGGATACAGGAGGGTCGTAGTGTGTGTGTGTGTGTGTGTGTGTGTGTGTGTATGTGTGTGTGTGTGTGTGTGTTGTGTCTAGGTATAGGACGGATATCAGCTGAGACCTTTTCAGTGTGGACAGAGTTCGATGACTGGAGTCTTATTGAAGGCTTCGAAGATCCGGGGGACACATATGGGTTTCACCCTCGCACTACTGTCCAAGGCGTCCAGGTCTTGGACGTGTGTATAGTCTGCGCCTCCACCGTCTTCCACTCGTGTGTCGTACATTTATATCCTAATCATGTATATCACATAAGTTTAAAGCGCTGATGCTATCGTTCGGGATTTTCGACGTAAGGGTATCTCTAAAAAACACTCATGACAAGTCACAGAACCATATCGTGTCCCCTCCGTAGCTTCAACAGGCGTGACCTGGTGACGAAGTGTGTGGGTAAGTCAATATGAGAGTAAGTCTCTCCCCAGCAGAGGGTCGTCTCTACCTCCTCGCCACACAACGTATCTGGACGGCGCCACAGTTCACCAGAGCCGTAAGCCTCAGGTCACATAGGCCAGGCGTCCGCCGTTGTGCTCAAAGGTCGCAGCCTCGACTCCATGAGCCGCGTTATCGTGCCACACAGTCAGCGGCAACACAACTATAATATTACACGAGTCACTCACTCCGTCCTTGAAGACTTCAAATTTTGGACACAAACAATGTCGAAAAATAATTCATATCAAGATTCTACACGAGCTTTTTGAGCGTACGTCCAGTGTTATCAGGTAAAGCACCCTTCACACAGTAAGTAATCCATATAACTATTATCACGGTTACTATTTCATATACATCTCTCTCTCTCTCTCTCTCTCTCTCTCTCTCTCTCTCTATATATATATATATATATATATATATATATATATATATATATATATATATATATATATATATATATATCTTTTCATACATATTCGCCATTTCCCGCGTTAGCGAGGTAGCGTTAGGAAAAGAGGACTGAGCCTTAGAAGGGAGAATCCTCACTTGGCCTCCTTCTCTGTTCCTTGTTCTGGAGAAATTAAAACGGGAGGGGAGGATTTCCAGCCCTCCGCTCCCTCCCACTTTAATCGCCTTTTACGATTATCCCACGACAGCGAGGGAGAGCCAGGAAACAGACGAAGAAAGACCCATCCACTCACATACACACATATATACATGTACATACATATACACGTACATATACATAAACATATACATACATATACATACACAGACATATATCACATGGTATTCATACTTGCTTGCCTATATCCATTTCGGCACCACCCCGCCTCACAGCATCGCCACCCCCTGCGTCAGCAATGTAGCGCCAGGAAAACAGACAAAAAAGGGCCACATTCGTTCATACTGAGTCTCTAGCTGTCATGTGTAATGCACCGAAACCACAGCTCCCTATCCACATCCAGATCCCACAGACCTTTCCATTGTTCACCACAGACATTTCACATGCCCTGGTTTAGTCAACTGACAGCAAGTCAACCCTGGGTATACCACATTGTTCCAATCCACACTATTCCTTGCACGCCTCTTACCCTCCTGCATGTTCAGGCCTCGATCGCTCAAAATATTTTTCACTCATCCTTCCACCTCCAATCTGGTCTCCTACTTCTCCTCGTTCCCTCCGCCTCTGACACATATATCCTCTTGGTCAATCTTTCCTCACTCATTCTCTCCATATGTCAAAACCATTTCAACACATCCTCTTCTGCTCTCTCAACCACACTCTTTTTATTACATACATCTCTCTTACCCTTTCACCAATAACTCGATCAAACTACCTCACACCACATTTTGTCCTCTAACATTTCATTTCCAACATATCCACCTTCCTTCGCACAACCCTATCTATAGCCTATGAATCGCAAATATATATTGTTGAAACTACTCTTCCTTCAAACATACCCATTTTTGCTCCCCGAGATAACGTTCTCTCTTTTCACACATTCTTCATTGCTCCCAGAACCTTCCCCCACCCTATGACTCATTTCCGATGTTAATGCCACCCTGATAACGGCTGTCATTAACATAAGCCCATGCCAGGCTACCTTGGAGAATGTTTTCCACACACATATCGTCTACCATCCCTATCAAAACCTCGATACATGACACTTCCCAAAAATACCACCAAATTTATCTCATAAATCCCCAGTGAACTTACTTAATAAAATCCCTTCAAAAAATCTACCCTACACATCTCCCTACTGCCCCAACATAATAAAATCCTCTCACTCACCCTTCAACCTTATAAAATAAACCTATTAATAACTCCGTCTAATTAACTCTCTTACTGACCCCCTAATTACCATTCATCGTCTATTGAAACAAGCTTCCACTAACTTCAACCTGGCAAATTTCCTTATCTGATCTAATAAATCCTCTTAATAAATCCATGCTTATTAATCCCCTTACTTCCATATTAGAAATCCCGTCAGACACACCTCGCACCAAAATAAATCCCCATACTGCCTTGACCTGATCACCATCACCTATATGCTATCCCTTGAACTTAGCCTGACTACGTATACCAGCACAGCCAGATGAAACTGGCATTACTGTAATGCAGGCACCTCACCATATTGTGGAGAAGGTCCCTCTTCTCTTGAGAATAACCTCTTTGACATCGAAAATCGGAACACCTGAGAACACCAACACAGTTCCCCTTCAATCCAGTCCACCAAAGAAGAAAACGAAGCAACACCTACTAACTGGAGAAAAAGGGAACACGACGAAGAAAATATATAAACGTCGAAGAATGAAAGGAAGAATAATAGTGAGGATAAATACCGAAGAGTAGCTGGAAGGGTAAAGAAATTAGTGGTGTATAAAGTAAACTGAAATTTCTTTTAAAAACTAGAAAAATCACGTATCTGAAAACGATATTCGCAGCCATTGGTCTATATGGAAAGCACGGCCGGCCGTGACACAGCCACGTATACATCACCTCGTCTAAGCTCTGGGCACCTTCCATCTTTATAACATTACAAACACCGAGTTAACATACCGCAAGACCCCTCTTGCTCGAGATGCATCTTCCCCTCATAGACAGTGATAACCCCAACTCGTCAAGCGTCCCGTGATCACCCTGCCAACAACAACACATTGTGATCTGCTCTCCCGACCAGCGGACGAGGACAACTCTCTGAGCGCTGTGGGAGACCAGTAGATACGAAAGACTCCTGGACCAGGATATACATATATATATATATATATATATATATATATATATATATATATATATATATATATATATATATATATATATAGTGTCCTCCAAAAAATTGAAATACAAGAAGGGGAGGGTTTCCAGCCCCTACTTCCTCGCCCTTGTGTCACCTAAGACACAAAAGAAATGCGGTGGTGGAATTCTTTTTCCCCTACCTCAGGGATAAGGGATACCTCATTAATGGAGGAAACGGCGATCGAGTAGGAAATATAATCAAAAGGACGGAACAAACTGGGAGATAAGAAGCTCGTGTGTGTGTGTGTGTGTGTGTGTGTGTGTGTGTGTGTGTGTGTGTGTGTGTGTGTGTGTGTGAACATTGGGCCTACCTCAGTGCAGCCTATGTTGCCTGGGTCATGAACCATGATAGCTCGTGGTCACCCCACGCCTCACTCACGCATCGAGAGATAATGTATCGAGGAAAAGTGAAAAAGTGAACTAGTGGAGCAATCAATCAAGGAAACTGACATAATTACCTTGGTAATACAACATATAGGCATCCTATCTACGCAGAACAGAGACGAGGGTTAGTGAGTATTTGGCCACCATAGACACAGTTTGCCCAGCACAGGGGGAATAGCGCTAAGATCTACCAGGATTCCCGGTAAGCCATACCTCGCTCTGTTACACAGCATGTCTTTATACAGTGTGCGAGGCTCGTCCCCTGTAAGGGTAACGGGCCAATGATATGTCTACAAGAGACACCGATAACTTCAATTCTAACACAGTAAAAACCAAGCAACAGTGGGGGTCGAACAACAGTAAAAACCAAGCAACAGTGGGGGTCGAACAACAGTAAAAATCAAGCAACAGTGGGGGTCGAACAACAGTAAAAATCAAGCAACAGTGGGGGTCGAACAACAGTAAAAACCAAGCAACAGTGGGGGTCGAACAACAGTAAAAATCAAGCAACAGTGGGGGGTCGAACAACAGTAAAAACCAAGCAACAGTAGGAGCCGAGCGCCAACGTGGGCCTAAGGAGAATCTTAGCAATGTGAGGACGGAAATAGTGAGCTGTGCCAAGGACGTACGCTGGGCGCACCGCGCTGCTTGTGAATAACTGCACGTACAAGCCTACTTAACTTGAGGAATGTTGGCCGTCGCTTAGCGAGGACTGCCGCACGCCCGGATCCCCGTGCACTTACAGACCGAATTGACCGCTAGTATTCATTATGTTAAGCGGCAGGAATTACAGTGCATTGTCTGTTCTGAAGTGTTTAAGTGCTGTAAATTTCAACTGCTTTTGTGAATTAGGGTGTTTTAGTTATTACTAGCAGGTGTGTTAGGATGCATGGCCCCATTATTTCTACAACTGTTATAAAGGAGTAGATACTAAATGTAAGAATATCTGCGGCCTTTGCCTACAGGAAAGTGAATGGCCACAGTATGCTTGGCAGGCCATTGGTCTCGTTGGGTCATAAACGTTCGCATTAAGGGGTTTACTCAAACCATGGCTTATGGGCCCCCATGATGGTAATCTTACTTGATCAGCAACTATCAAGTAACGACCCGTTTATTTTTCATCCCTATATATATATATATATATATATATATATATATATATATATATATATATATATATATATATATAACTCCAGGATATCTTCCTCTGAAGGAGCTACTGCAGCAGGGAAATGATGGACTCGTTTAGAGTGAAATGGTCCTGGACGAGACTGTCCTCCTCAGTCAACAGACGATGATACAGCCTCGTCCAAGTGTTTATATCAATGACAAAAGAACTGGGAAATTCAAGAGAATACAACAAAAAGTATCATTCAGAGAATCATGCTAATGAGAGTAAAGCTCCTTCGACTTGTATAAAATGGTTAATTACACACACACACACACACTCACCATTCCTGGTGCGCCAGTAGAGTTTGGGCATGGCTGGTCAGATCATGATGTGTGACTGGGGTCCCATCCTCACACACCGTCACGCCCGCCCTGCCGCCACACCACCTCCTGCTGGCTCCTGCTGGGATAGGTGATGCACCGCATCCTCCAAGGGACAGTCACTGGCTCCCCTCAGGCTAACCTGACTGTCTGGCCGGGACTCGGTTGCTGGTACAGCTTGGCAACTCCCAGGTGACTGGTACTATCTGGCTACGCTCTAACAGTCGTTTTCAAACAAGTATCATTGTTTTTTTTTTTTCAGTCTTTTCCCATCTGTTCCACAGCCACTTGCCATGAAATAACATCACTGGACATGTCAATAATAATCGTTCACATTTCTTAACAACAAAGTAATTGTAATGTTTATATTTTTTTGTGTGTAAAGTAATAATTACAGATTCGTTAATCACAAGTAACAAGAATCCTTAGGAATACATGAAGATGTTCATCGTTTTTTTTTTTCCTTTTTTTCAGATTTCTTTAAAGTTACTTTAGGCACTTTTTCAAACTTGAACATTCATCATGGAATACTTTATAAACATTCTGAGCCTTGAGCTCTCCGCACGTTGAAGTTCACATATTTCCTACATCGCAGACCTGCCACTTGGGGGCTGCTTATTCCTACGTCTGGCGCCTCTGCAGTGTCAACACACATTACCAAGTGTCGTTTTATTTTTTCTTGATACTTCAACAACCCACTTAATGCAAAGTTTCATCGGGTGCACTGACGTTGTCGTTGGTCTAGAATGTATGCTGAACTGAGAAATCATATAAAATGAATGTATTAAAATATTAAGGTGTTCATAATCAGCAAAAAGACTAGAGTTAACATTGTCATTCGGTCATTACACAGTGAACAGACCAAATGAGATTCAAGTTAAACAGAAATATACATTTCATATTCTTCCTTATGTGAGTTGAGTATATATATATATACATATATATATATATATATATATATATATATATATATATATATATATATATATATATATATATATAATAGCATTTGTTCGTCACTTCCGTGTTGCGAGGTAGCGCCGGAGCAGACGAAGAAAAGGCCACATTCTTTCGCGTGTGTGTTTACTGCACCGACACCACAGCCCCATATCAACAACGAGACCCCCACACACCTTTTTGTGGCTTCTCCCAGCTACTTCATATACCCCGGTTCAGTCCATTGATACCACGTCGCCCCCTATATACCACTTCGATCAAATCTAATCTATCATGTGCACGCTTTTCACCCTCCTGTATGTTCAGGCCCCGACCACTCAAATTCTTTGCCACTTTATCCTTCCATCTCCAATTTGGTCTCATCCTTTTCTTTATCCCGTTCACTTCTGACATACATGTACATATATACTTCTTACTTCTTCCCCAAAGTCACTTTAATCATTATAAGACTCCTGCAGCACTCAGGAAGCTGGCCGCTCAGGACCATAGGTCATAACTGTTGTATGTGTGTGCGTCTCTATGTGCAGAGAGCGCGGGGCAATTAAGTGTTTAGTGTTTTCTTTACGGTAGTCACATCATGGGCATGGTGGGTTTTGGGACATACTGAAACGGAACGGTGTTGTCATCGTGTCAGTAGTGTTGTAGTGATGCGTGATGCCCAAAGCGTAAGCGGGAGACTGACTCGGGTGTGTGAGGAGTCAAGTTTGTGACGGGTGTGTCTGGTGTGTTGCAGCTTAACGACTGACTTCTCAGGTCGGTTTTTCAGAGCTTCTCGGGTTATTTCCGCGTGTCTGTTTTGTCAATGTTATATTTATTGGGAGTGGATGGGTGGTGGGTGGGGGGATCTTTGGGCACAGTTGACCAAAGTGTGTGGCAGGGGTAAGCCTTTCGTTTCCACCTGGGGGTTTGTGGTTGATTATAGAGCGGTCTGGGTGGAAGAGGTCCAACGTTGTTGTACTGAACTGAGTGACGTGCATGGTGGCGTGGGACAGTATTGTGAGGCTCCTTGTCTCACTGTCAAGGTGTTGAGTGTGTGTGTGGTTACTAGGCAGCCAGTGATTGTTCTGAGCGTAGCAGGTTGTGAAGTTTGCATCTTGGTTATACTTGCTTTTAAGAGAGCGGAAGAACACGCAGGCGAGGAATTAAAGTGAAGCGGATCAACTGTTTGGATAAGATGCTGGCCTCGAGCTGTGGTGGAGCCGCAGCTGGTGGCGTCAAGTTGCGGTGGTGCCATAGCTAACAACACGTCATGTCTAGCACTGCACTGTTCTGTACTGTTGATTCAAGTGCACATAAACAATTCATATTCTCGTCCCCACATTATGTCATCGCTCCCTCGCACGTGACACATTTTGTACTGTTCTCATCTTTTAACTTTCTTTTACACTGAACGTCACTCTTCTGCACTTACACACATACAGTGCATCGCCATTTCTGGTAGCTGCTTCCCATAGTTTGTGTGTGGAGACCAAGCATACGAGGATTGACCGTTATGACACCTCCTCCCCCTCCTCTCGAACAACGAAGGTGTGGAATTCTCTTCCTTCTTTCATCTTCCCCCAACAATCTATCTACCTTCAAGAGGCAAGTCTACAAACACCACAGGAACTCTGAATAATTTCTTCATTCTTAAACCTCACCTCATTGTTCCTGTCACCCGATGTGGCTATGACTGGGGCATTTTTTTTTTCCCCCGCGACACATCGCTCAACTGAACAATTACTAAACCAACTCCCTTTCATCACGGTTACAATGACGACTAATTTATCTAATTCTTCTTTTGATCAAAATAATATTTACCAATTCCTCCTTCCTACTACGCCTTTCGTACTGTTATCAATTCTAAAAAGGAGACAACAGAAATCATACTTTTTAAATAATAAGCTTCGTGTAAGACCTTTATATAAGACGGCTTTACTGCTATATCGCTTCCACTAAACCCAGGATAATAAGGCTTGGACGAGCGTTTTCTGTTGTCCATCGTTGGGTAATCAGGCTTCCATCTGGGGCCCCAGGTGGTCTTACCAGTCACGGCAGATGGTGTTGGCTCTCACGCCATCTGGCCTGACTTGAGGCAGCTGAGGTAATACAGTCACGCTAACATCTCAAGGTCTAACATGAGATAGTGTTATCATCACAATGCCTAACTTGAGATAGCCATCAACATCACGAGGCCCAACTTGAGAGAGTTATAGTTAAACAAAGCCTAACTTGAGATAGTCATTCAAATCACGAGGCCCAACTTGAGAGAGTTATAGTTAAACAAAGCCTAACTTGAGATAGTCATTCACATCACGAGGCCCAACTTGAAAGAGTCATAGCTAAACAAAGCCTAACTTAACACAGTTATAACATCTTAAGGCCTATCCTGAGTCAGTCTGAAAACCATCCAGCAATATCATCTAACCTGACCTGGGACACAAAGTATATCCAGGTCACTAACAACATTCCCAGACCTGACCCGAGACATATCCAGGTCACCAACAACATTTCCTTGACCTGGGAAGCATACAACATCCAGTCCACCCACCAACCCACCTGACCTGGGACATAACAACACCAAGGCCACCCACCAACCCACCTGACCTGGGACATAACAACACCAAGGTCACCCACCAACCCACCTGACCTGGGACATAACAACACCAAGGTCACCCACCAACCCACCTGACCTGGGACATAACAACACCAAGGTCACCCACCAACCCACCTGACCTGGGACATAACAACACCAAGGTCACCCACCAACCCACCTGACCTGGGACATAACAACACCAAGGTCACCCACCAACCCACCTGACCAGGGACATAACAACACCAAGGTCACCCACCAACCCACCTGACCTGGGACATAACAACACCAAGGTCACCCACCAACCCACCTGACCTGGGACATAACAACACCAAGGTCACCCACCAACCCACCTGACCTGGGACATAACAACATCCAGGCCACCCACCAACCCACCTGACCTGGGACATAACAACACCAAGGTCACCCACCAATCCACCTGACCTGGGACATAACAACATCAAGGTCACCCACCAATCCACCTGACCTGGGACATAACAACACCAAGGTCACCCACCAATCCACCTGACCTGGGACATAACAACACCAAGGTCACATACCAACCCACCTGACCTGGGACATAACAACATCAAGGTCACCCACCAACCCACCTGACCAGGAACATAACATCAAGGTCACATACCAACCCACCTGACCTGGGACATAACAACATCAAGGCCACCCACCAACCCACCTGACCTGGGACATAACAACATCAAGGTCACCCACCAACCCACCTGACCTGGGACATAACAACATCAAGGTCACCCACCAAAAACATCCCCCGTGACGTGGAACTTAACATCTGGCAATAAACAAAAGCGGTCAACATCACCGATGCTCACTATTACTTCATATTCTTTCCCCTTCTTCCTCCTCTTCCCAACCACCCCATCCCACGGCAAACGTAAACCTGGATAACGTATGACATTTACGAGCCGTTCTTGTGGTCGCAGGAGCCGCTTGCGTCGAGCTGGCTCGCACTTTGAACCGATCACCAGACCAACGACATACCTAATCATCTCACGAGTCATTCAGTCACCCAAGGCTGTTAACAACGGTTCGTGGACATGGCCGATCTGGATGCCTGGGAACATATTGACTGTTCTACTGTTTACCAATCATCCAATCTTCGGCTGATCACCTAATCGTCCTAGGATCAACGACCGGTGTGATTGTTTGATAATGACAGATTTATAGAATACCCATCTTTTCATGGGACACACACACACACACACGGGTCTCCGTGGTGTATTGGTTAGTCAATGACCGCAGGTAAGGAAGGGCCAGCATGGGTTCGGATCCTGGGCGCGGCAGTCAGCCAGCACCAAACCTAGGCATTCATCGTCCCCTCAGGGCTGGACGATAAATGGTTACCTAGCTTAGACAAGTGTGTGTGTGTGTGTGTGTGTGTGTGTGTGTGTGTGTGTGTGTGTGTGTGTGTAAAGCCACATACATAAAAGGTTACGAGACTGGGCAACGTGAGAGTGTAAAACTCTCTCTCTTCATAACAAGCAAATAGTCAACATAAGTAGTAATTACACACAAAACACAAACAGCCCAAATATATCATAGATTTCAAAAGATGAACGTAATCTTGAGCAAGATTAACTCACACACTCTATTCAAGACCTCTTTTAAAAGGCAAATAAACCATTATCAGCTCCCATCCATCTAAACTTTCACATATAAAAAACGACCCAATATTGTAGGCAATATGACAGAAAACGGAAGCCACTTGTCACCACCTCTATCACAACAGTAAGAGGTCAACACCATAACGATACACAGAAACGCTCGTACCACCACAGCTAGACTGAGATGTAAACCAGGTGACTGTATGTCGTCATTACTAACTGTAAGAACAGCAATGATGACTCAAGACCATGTTATAACACGAGATGAAATACTGGAATAATTCGTGACGCAAACCTAGTATCATGCACACATGAAAGACGCAACCATATCTTCCACTCGAACCCAAAAACATCACACAATCTGAGGGTACTGTATGTATGAAGTAATTCCTCTTATTCTTTTTATTACTATTATTATTATCATTATTGTCATTATCATTATTATTATTATTATTACTATTATTATTATTATTATTATTATTATTATTATTATTATTATTATTATTGTTACTATTATCATCATTATCACTATTACTATTATAATTATCATTATTATTATTATTATTTTCTTTCTTTCAAACTATTCGCCATTTCCCGCATTAGCGAGGTAGCGTTAAGAACAGAGGAGTGGGCCTTTGAGGGAATACCCTCACCTGGCCCAATTCTCTGTTCCTTCTTTTGGAAAATTAAAAAAAAAAAACGAGAGGGGAGGATTTCCAGCCCCCCGCTCCCTCCCCTTTTAGTCGCCTTCTACGACATGCAGGGAATACGTGGGAAGTATTCTTTCTCCCCTATTATTATTATTATTATTATTATTATTATTATTATTATTATTATCATTATTATTATTATTATCATTATTATTATTATTATTATCATTATTGAGGCTCTATTCCATATTTCGGCTTCAATCACTCTAGTACGGAGTACTGCGCACACATCAGGGGTGTCTCTAACTCCACCTCTCTCTCTCTCTCCAGAAGTCTTCTCCTACATTAACCCCCCTACCGTCACCTCTCCTCAACTGTCCCTCTCCGTTCGCCGTGAATGCTGACCTAATGGTAAATTACCGCCTGCATGCAGACAACGGGCCACTAAATTACCACCAGAAATATCAGGCTCCTACCATCCCTGACCCCATTCCACACAGGACAGTGTGGAGGTTGTTAACCAACTGGTATGTGAGCACAAGGTCACGTGAGGTAGGGCGTAAGTCAGGCAACACACACGGGTGGCAATAGGAAGGGAAATGGGGACAAGAATCCCCGTGGAAGGTTCATATGATTCAATATAATGATTTTCAAATGCACACACCCCGGTCACTTGTCTCTTCTCCGTAATATAATACATAATATATATATATATATTTTTCTTTTTTTTTCATTTTTTTCTTTTATACATTTTCGCCATTTTCAGCGTCAGAGAGGTAGCGCTAATCACAGCGGACTAAGCCATAGAGAAAAAATCTTCGCTTGGCCCCTTTCTCTGTTCCCTCTTTAGGAAAAGTAAAAACTGGAGGGGAGAATTTCAAGCCCTCACGCTCCCTCCACTTTTAGTTGCCTTCTACGACACGCAGGGAATACGTGGGAAGTATTCTTTCTCTCCTATCCCCAGGGATGATATATATATATATATATATATATATATATATATATATATATATATATATATATATAAGAGCAAGGTAATTATTAGGTACAGAAGGGTTGAGGGTCAAGTCATTTGGGAGGTAAGTTTGAATGGAGAGAAACTGGAGGAAGTGAAGTGTTTTAGATATCTGGGAGTGGATTTGACAGCGGATGGAACCATGGAAGCGGAAGTGAATCATAGGGTGGGGGAGGGGGCGAAAATTCTGAGAGCCTTGAAGAATGTGTGGAAGTCGAGAACGTTATCTCGGAAAGCAAAAATGGGTATGTTTGAAGGAATAGTCGTTCCAACAATGTTATATGGTTGCGAGGCGTAGGCTATGGGTAGAGTTGTGCGCAGGAGGGTGGATGTGCTGGAAATGAGATGTTTGAGGACAATATGTGGTGTGAGGTAGTTTGATCAAGTAAGTAATAATAGGGTAAGAGAGATGTATGGTAATAAAAAGAGTGTGGTTGAGAGAGCAGAAGAGGGTGTTTTGAAATAAGGACTATGGAGAGAATGAGTGAGGAAAGATTGACCAAGAGGATATATGTGTCAGAGGTGGAGGGAACTAAGAGAAGTGGGAAACCAAATTGGAGGTGGAAAGATGGAGTGAAAAAGATTTTGAGTGATCGGGGCCCGTACATGCAGGAGGGTGAAAGGCGTGCAAGGAATAGAGTGAATTGGAACGATGTGGTATACCGGAGTCGACGTGCTGTCAATGGATTGAACCAGGGCATGTGAAGCGTCTGGGGTAAAGCATGGAAAGTTCTGTGGGGCCTGGATGTGAAAAGGGAGCTGTGGTATCGGTGCATTATTACATGACAGCTAGAGACTGAGTGTGAACGAATGGGGCCTTTGCTGTCTTTTCCTAGCGCTACCTCGCACACATGAGGGGGCGAGGAGGTTGTTATTTCATGTGTGGCGAGGTGGCGATGGGAATGAATAAAGGCAGACAGTATGAATTATGTACATGTGTATATATGTATATGTCTGTGTGTGTGTATATATATATGTATACGTTGAGATGTATAGGTATGTATATTTGCGTGTGTGGACGTGTACGTATATACGTGTATGTGGGTGGGTTGGGCCATTCTTTCGTCTGTTTCCTTGCGCTACCTCGCTAACGCGGGAGACAGCGACAAAGCAAAATAAATAAATAAATAAATAAATAAATATATATATATATATATATATATATATATATATATATATATATATATATATATATATATATATATATATTGGAAAGAATTACAATTTTGCGCGTGATCAAGATATTCCTATGAGTCCACGGGGAAAATGAAACACGATAACTTTCCAAGTGCACTTTTGTGTAATAATCACATCATCAGGGGAGACACAAGAGAGAAATAAAACAGTCAGTTGATATACATCGAAAAGACGAAGCTAAGACGCCATTTCATAAACATGCGATTGTCTTAGACACGATAAGTTTCTAAGTGCACTTTCGTGTAATAATCACATCATCAAGGGAGACGCAAGAGAGAAATATAACAGTCAGTTGATATACATCGAAGAGACGAAGCTAGGACGCCATTTGGTAAACATGCGATTGTCTTGGACAATCACTTCCCAAGCTCTCTCATCCACACAGACTACATACTTGCCCCTCTTTTCAAAACTTTTGCATACACCACCCTAACAACCCCAGCCATAAACAAATTGAACAACCATGGAGACATCACGCACCCCTGACGCAAACCAACATTCACTGAGAACCAATCACTTTCCTCTCTTCCTACTCGTACACATGCCTCACATCCTCGATAAAAACTCTTCACTGCTTCTAATAACTTGCTCCCACACCATATATTCTTAATACCTTCAACAGAGCATCTCTATCAACTCTATCATATATATTTACTTATTTATTTTGCTTTGTCGCTGTTTCCCGCGTTTGCGAGGTAGCGCAAGGAAACAGACGAAAGAAATGACCCAACCCACCCCCATACACATGTATATACATACACGTCCACACACGCAAATATACATACCTATACATCTCAATGTACACATATATATATACACACAGACACATACATATATACCCATGCACACAATTCACACTGTCTGCCTTTATTCATTCCCATCGCCACCTCGCCACACATGGAATACCATCCCCCTCTCCCCTCATGTGTGCGAGGTAGCGCTAGGAAAAGACAACAAAGGTCCCATTCGTTCACACTCAGTCTCTAGCTGTCATGCAATAATGCCCGAAACCACAGCTTCCTTTCCACATCCAGGCCCCACACAACTTTCCATGGTTTACCCCAGACGCTTCACATGCCCTGATTCAATCCACTGACAGCACGTCAACCCCGGTATACCACATCGATCCAATTCACTCTATTCCTTGCCCGCCTTTCACCCTCCTGCATGTTCAGGCCCTGATCACTCAAAATCTTTTTCACTCCATCTTTCCACCTCCAATTTGTTCTCCCACATCTCCTCGTTCCCTCCACCTCCGACACATATATCCTCTTGGTCAATCTTTCCTCACTCATTCTCTGCATGTGCCCAAACCATTTCAAAACACCCTCTTCTGTTCTCTCAACCACGCTCTTTTTATTTCCACACATCTCTCTTACCCTTACGTTACTTACTCGATCAAACCACCTCACACCACACATTGTCCTCAAACATCTCATTTCCAGCACATCCACCCTCCTGCGCACAACTCTATCCATAGCCCACGCCTCGCAACCATACAACATTGTTGGAACCACTATTCCTTCAAACATACACATTTTTGCTTTCCGAGATAATGTTCTCGACTTCCACACATTCTTCAAGGCTCCCAGGATTTTCGCCCCTCCCCCACCCTATGATTCACTTCCGCTTCCATGGATCCATCCGCTGACAGATCCACTCCCAGATATCTAAAACACTTTACTTCCTCCAGTTTTTCTCCATTCAAACTTACCTCCCAATTGACTTGACCTTCAACCCTACTGTACCTAATAACCTTGCTCTTATTCACATTTACTCTTAACTTTCTTCTTTCACACACTTTACCAAACTCAGTCACCAGCTTCTGCAGTTTCTCACATGAATCAGCCACCAGCGCTGTATCATCAGCGAACAACAACTGACTCACTTCCCAAGCTCTCTCATCCACAACAGACTTCATACTTTTCCCTCTTTCCCATACTCTTGCATTCACCTCCCTAACAACCCCATCCATAAACAAATTAAACAACCATGGAGACATCACACACCCCTGCCGCAAACCTACATTCACTGAAAACCAATCACTTTCCTCTCTTCCTACACGTACACATGCCTTACATCCTCGATAAAAACTTTTCACTGCTTCTAACAACTTGCCTCCCACACCATATACTCTTAATACCTTCAACAGAGCATCTCTATCAACTCTATCATATGCCTTCTCCAGATCCATAAATGCTACATACAAATCCATTTGCTTTTCTAAGTATTTCTCACATACATTCTTCAAAGCAACACCTGATCCACACATCCTCTACCACTTCTGAAACCACACTGCTCTTCCCCAATCTGATGCTCTGTACATGCCTTCACCCTCTCAATCAATACCCTCCCATATAATTTACCAGGAATATTCAACAAACTTATACCTCTGTAATTTGAGCACTCACTCTTATCCCCTTTGCCTTTGTACGATGGCACTATGCACGCATTCCGTCAATCCTCAGGCACCTCACCATGAGTTATACATACATTAAATAACCTTACCAACCAGTCAACAATACAGTCACCCCCTTTTTTAATAGATTCCACTGCAATACCATCCAAACCTGCTGCCTTGCCGGCTTTCATCTTCCGGATATATATATATATATATATATATATATATATATATATATATATATATATATATATATATATATATATATATATATATATATATTTTTTTTATACTTTGTCGCTGTCTCCCGCGTTTGCGAGGTAGCGCAAGGAAACAGACGAAAGAAATGGCCCAACCCCCCCCCATACACATGTACATACACACGTCCACACACGCAAATATACATACCTACACAGCTTTCCATGGTTTACCCCGGACGCTTCACATGCCTTGATTCAATCCACTGACAGCACGTCAACCCCTGTATACCACATCGCTCCAATTCACTCTATTCCTTGCCCTCCTTTCACCCTCCTGCATGTTCAGGCCCCGATCACACAAAATCCTTTTCACTCCATCTTTCCACCTCCAATTTGGTCTCCCTCTTCTCCTCGTTCCCTCCACCTCCGACACATATATCCTCTTGGTCAATCTTTCCTCACTCATTCTCTCCATGTGCCCAAACCATTTCAAAACACCCTCTTCTGCTCTCTCAACCACGCTCTTTTTATTTCCACACATCTCTCTTACCCTTACGTTACTTACTCGATCAAACCACCTCACACCACACATTGTCCTCAAACATCTCATTTCCAGCACATCCATCCTCCTGCGCACAACTCTATCCATAGCCCACGCCTCGCAACCATACAACATTGTTGGAACTACTATTCCTTCAAACATACCCATTTTTGCTTTCCGGGATAATGTTCTCGACTTCCACACATTTTTCAAGGCTCCCAAAATTTTCGCCCCCTCCCCCACCCTATGATCCACTTCCGCTTCCATGGTTCCATCCGCTGACAGATCCACTCCCAGATATCTAAAACACTTCACTTCCTCCAGTTTTTCTCCATTCAAACTCACCTCCCAATTGACTTGACCCTCAACCCTACTGTACCTAATAACCTTGCTCTTATTCACATTTACTCTTAACTTTCTTCTTCCACACACTTTACCAAACTCCGTCACCAGCTTCTGCAGTTTCTCACATGAATCAGCCACCAGCGCTGTATCATCAGCGAACAACAACTGACTCACTTCCCAAGCTCTCTCATCCCCAACAGACTTCATACTTGCCCCTCTTTCCAAGACTCTTGCATTTACCTCCCTAACAACCCCATCCATAAACAAATTAAACAACCATGGAGACATCACACACCCCTGCCGCAAACCTACATTCACTGAGAACCAATCACTTTCCTCTCTTCCTACACGTACACATGCCTTACATCCTCGATAAAAACTTTTCACTGCTTCTAACAACTTGCCTCCCACACCATATATTCTTAATACCTTCCACAGAGCATCTCTATCAACTCTATCATATGCCTTCTCCAGATCCATAAATGCTACATACAAATCCATTTGCTTTCCTAAGTATTTCTCGCATACATTCTTCAAAGCAAACACCTGATCCACACATCCTCTACCACTTCTGAAACCACACTGCTCTTCCCCAATCTGATGCTCTGTACATGCCTTCACCCTCTCAATCAATACTCTCCCATATAATTTACCAAGAATACTCAACAAACTTATACCCCCTTTTTTAATAAATTCCACTGCAATACCATCCAAACCTGCTGCCTTGCCGGCTTTCATCTTCCGCAAAGCTTTTACTACCTCTTCTCTGTTTACCAAATCATTTTCCCTAACCCTCTCACTTTGCACACCACCTCGACCCAAACACCCTATATCTGCCACTCTGTCATCAGGCACATTCAACAAACCTTCAAAATACTCATTCCATCTCCTTCTCACATCACCACTACTTGTTATCACCTCCCCATTTACGCCCTTCACTGAAGTTCCCATTTGCTCCCTTGTCTTACGCACCCTATTTACCTCCTTCCAGAACATCTTTTTATTCTCCCTAAAATTTACTGATAGTCTCTCACCCCAACTCTCATTTGCCCTTTTTTTCACCTCTTGCACCTTTCTCTTGACCTCCTGTCTCTTTCTTTTATACTTCTCCCACTCAATTGCATTTTTTCCCTGCAAAAATCGTCCAAATGCCTCTCTCTTCTCTTTCACTAATACTCTTACTTCTTCATCCCACCACTCACTACCCTTTCTAAACAGCGGATGGAACCATGGAAGCGGAAGTGGATCATAGGGTGGGGGAGGGGGCGAAAATTTTGGGAGCCTTGAAAAATGTGTGGAAGTCGAGAACATTATCTCGGAAAGCAAAAATGGGTATGTTTGAAGGAATAGTGGTTCCAACAATGTTGCATGGTTGCGAGGCGTGGGCTATGGATAGAGTTGTGCGCAGGAGGATGGATGTGCTGGAAATGAGATGTTTGAGGACAATGTGTGGTGTGAGGTGGTTTGATCGAGTAAGTAACGTAAGGGTAAGAGAGATGTGTGGAAATAAAAAGAGCGTGGTTGAGAGAGCAGAAGAGGGTGTTTTGAAATGGTTTGGGCACATGGAGAGAATGAGTGAGGAAAGATTGACCAAGAGGATATATGTGTCGGAGGTGGAGGGAACGAGGAGAAGAGGGAGACCAAATTGGAGGTGGAAAGATGGAGTGAAAAAGATTTTGTGTGATCGGGGCCTGAACATGCAGGAGGGTGAAAGGAGGGCAAGGAATAGAGTGAATTGGAGCGATGTGGTATACAGGGTTTGACGTGCTGTCAGTGGATTGAATCAAGGCATGTGAAGCGTCTGGGGTAAACCATGGAAAGCTGTGTAGGTATGTATATTTGCGTGTGTGGACGTGTGTATGTACATGTGAATGGGGGGGGGGGGCGGGTTGGGCCATTTCTTTCGTCTGTTTCCTTGCGCTACCTCGCAAACGCGGGAGACAGCGACAAAGTATAAAAAAAAAAAAAAAAAAATATATATATATATATATATATATATATATATATATATATATATATATATATATATATATATATATATATATCATTAAATTTTAGGGAGAATAAAAAGATGTTCTGGAAGGAGGTAAATAAAGTGCGTAAGACAAGGGAGCAAATGGGAACTTCAGTGAAGGGGGCTAATGGGGAGGTGATAACAAGTAGTGGTGATGTGAGAAGGAGATGGAGTGAGTATTTTGAAGGTTTGTTGAATGTGTTTGATGATAGAGTGGCAGATATAGAGTGTTTTGGTCGAGGTGATGTGCAAAGTGAGAGGATTAGGGAAAATTCACTCTTTTCCTTGCACGTCTTTCACTCTCCTGTATGTTCAGGCCCCGATCGCCCAAAATCTTTTTCACTCCATCCTTCCACCGCCAATTTGGTCTCCCACTTCTCCTCGTTCCCTCCACCTCTGACACATATATCCTCTGTGTCAATCTTTCCTCACTAATTCTCTCCATATGTCCAAACCATTTCAACACACCCTCTTCTGCTCTCTCAGCCACACTCTTTTCATTACCACACATCTCTCTCACCCTTTCATTATTCACTCGATCAAACCACCTCACACCACATACTGTCTTCAAAAATTTCATTTCCAACACATCTACCCTCCTCCGCACAACCCTATCTATAGCCCACGCCTCGCAACAATATAACATCGGTGGAACTCCTATTCCTTCAAACATACCCATTTTTGCTCTCCGAGATAACGTTTTCTCCTTCTACACCTTCATCGCTCCCAGAACCTTCGCCCCCTCCCCCACCCTGTGACTCACTTCCGCTGCAATGGTTCCATCCGCTGCTAAATCCACCCCAAGATATCTAAAACACATCACTTCCTCCAGTTTTTCTCTATTCAAACTTACCTCCTAATTTACCTGTCCCTCAACCCTACTGAACATAATAACCTTGCTATTATTCACAATTACTCTCAACTTTTTCCTTTCGCACACTTTACCAAACTCAGTCACCAACCTCTGCAGTTTCTCAACTAATCACCCATAGAGCTATTATCAACAGCGAACAACAACTGACTCACTTCCCAGGCCCTCTCACCCACAACAGACTGCATACTTGCCCCTCTCCAAAACCCTTGCAATCATCTCTCTAACCATTTCATCCATAAACAAATCAAACAACCAAGGGGACACCACTGCATGAAACCGACATTCACTTGGAATCAATCACTCTCCTCTCTTCCTACTCGTACACATGCCTTACATCCTTGGTAAAAACTTTTCACTGCTTCTAGCAACTTACCTCCCACACCATATACTCATTAAACATTACACAAAGCATCTCTATCAACCCTATCATATGCCTTCTCCAGATCCATAAATAATACATAAAAATCCATCTATTTTTCTAAGTATTTCTCACACACATTCCTCAGAGCAAACACCTGATCCACACATCCTCTACCACTTCTGAAACCACACTGCTCTTCCCCCATCTGATGTTCTGTACATGCCTTCACAGTTTTCAATCAATACCCTCCCATATAATTTCCCTGGAATAATCAACAAACTTATGCATCTATAACTTGAACACTCACCATTATCCCCTTTGCCTTTGTACAAAGACACTATGGATGCATTCCGCCAATCCTCATGCACTTCACCATGATCCATACATACAATGAATATCCTTACCAACCAATTAACAACATGGATCCAATATGACCAGTGTTAAAGATCACAAACACATGCTTTCCTTCCTTGCCACTCGTTCACACAAGTGTTCTTCTCCATCTATATCAACACCAGCTGGACTACTGTGAGCAGCATGACTGATACATGTAATATCCACTCACAACACTCCACTGTTGTGATCCCTGAGTAAAATGGAACTTCGTTGGTACGTTGGATACGCTGTCGCCATTTTCCTACTTACAGTAAGACGGGGTTACTAGCTTAATGTTCCGTGTCTATCTTGAATTTTAAACTCACGTTATAATGGGTTTAGGAGAGTAACCCCTCACGCAGGGGAATTAACAGCACGGTAAAAGATAATTGCATTACGACGTGGCAATTATTCAGATTACTTTTATTTTTTTTCGATCAAATCAATGGCAGGCTTTTGTTTCTCGTCTTGTCTGCGTCAGGCACTCGATCAATCATTCTCTTTCAAGGATTCTTCTAAATTCTCGGCGTCCTCTGCGGTATTACTACTCCCCATTGTCAAGGAAAGCCTACATACACAAAGAGCAAAGCCTAACTTCAACCAGCAACGTGGATGGAATAACCGTAATTAGTATACAAAAACCCAGGCAATGTCTACGTTTACATATTTGCAAATATTTGACTTTCTTAGGGAGCTCATGTAGCATTGTTTGACTGCCAGTTCTCCACTCCTTAAACACACACACAGAAGTAACACTATCAACACTTTATTTGTATTCAGCAAAGTTTTTTCTTATCATAAATTCATCAAAAGCGTCTCCAAGGCGACACCCTAACCAACATTTCTAGGTTGTTGGGCCGCCTTTTGCCTCAACAGATTGTAACGTTATGAGTTTACGTTTATTTACAGTCAGGCACAGATGGATAGCCAGGCGACGGTTAGTGTAAATTATAACCCAGCAACTCAGCGTTACACGTACACGTTATGACCTCAACTGCCTGGCGTAAGAGTTACCGCCATATACACAGTACAGGAACGTTCACACATATATAATGCCAAGTTTGAATTTACGCCCGTTTCCATTACCGAGATTCAGGCTCTGCACTAACCTGATGAAGTACGTAGAGCCATTTTCTTTCCAACGAATGTTATCGCAGAACAGCTTACCCTGATATCTACCCTGATATTACTATCCTTCAGGGAGTCTATTAAGCGAGTAAAAGGCAACCTGCGTTACTTGACGCGTAAAATCACCGTTTCACACAAAATCAGACAGCGTAGCTCAGCAGTGAATCTACATAAGGGAATAAGAAATAATAATAAAAAAGTATTCAAATGTATCAAGCGAAACATACGGCAACACCAGTGAAATAAAAGAAATTACTATAATTCAAAATCATGTATGATTATCACACTAGATGTTTTGGAAGGAGGTAAATAAAGTGCGTAAGACAAGGGAACAAAAGGGAACTTCAGTGAAGGGGGCAAATGGGCAGGTGATAACAAGTAGTGGTGATGTGAGAAGGAGATGGAGTGAGTATGTTGAAGGTTTGTTAAATGTGTTTGAGATAGAGTGGCAAATATAGGATGTTTTGGTCGAGGTGGTGTGCAAGGTGAGAGGGTTAGGGAGAATGATTTGGTAAACAGAAAAGAGGTAGTAAAAGCTTTGCAAAAGATGAAAGCCGGCAAGGCAGCGGGTTTGGATGGTATTGCAGTGGAATTTATTAAAAAAAGGGGGTGACTGTATTGTTAAATGGTTGGTGAGGTCATTCAATGTATGTACGACTCATGGTGAGGTGTCTGAGGATTGGCGGAATGCGTGCATAGTGCCATTGTACAAAGGCAAAAGGGGATAAAAGTGAGTGCTCAAATTATAGAGGTATAAGTTTGTTGAGTATTCCTGGGAAATTATATGGGAGGGTATTGATTGAGAGACTGAAGGCATGTACAGAGCAGCAGATTGGGGAAGAGCAGTGTGGTTTCAGAAGTGGTTGAGGATGTGTGGATCAGGTGTTTGCTTTGAAGAATGTATGTGAGAAATACCTAGAAAAGCAAAAGGATTTGTATGTAGCATTTATGGATTTGGAGAAGGCATATGATAGAGTTGATAGAGACGCTCTGTGGAAGATATTAAGAATATATGGTGTGGGAGGCAGGTTATTAGAAGCAGTGAAAAGTTTTTATCGAGGATGTAAGGCATGTGTACGTGTAGGAATAGAGGGGAAAGTGATTGGTTCTCAGTGAATGTTGGTTTGCGGCAGGGGTGTGTGATGTCTCCATGGTTGTTTAATTTGTTTATGGATGTTTATGGATGGGGTTGCTAGGGAGGTGAATGTAAGAGTTTTGGAAAGAGGGGTCAAGTATACAGTCTGTTGTGGATGAGAGAGCTTGGGAAGTGAGTCAGTTGTTCGCTGATGATACACCGCTGGTGGCTGATTCATGTGAGAAACTGTAGAAGCTTCTGACTGAGCTTGGTAAAGTGTGTCAAAGAAGGCTGAGAGTAAATGTGAATAAGAGGAAGGTTATTACGTACAGTAGGGTTGAGGAACAAGTCAATTGGGAGATAAGTTTGAATGGAGAAAAACTGGAGGAAGTGAAGTGTTTTAGATATCTGGTAGTGGATTAGGCAGTGGATGGAACCATGGAAGCGGAAGTGAATCATAGGGTGGGGGAGAGGGTGAAAGTTCTGGGAGCGTTGAAGAATGTGTGGAAGTCGAGAACATTATCTTGGAAAGCAAAAATGGGTATGTTTGAAGGAATAGTGGTTCCAACAATGTTATATGGTTGCGAGGCGTGGGCTATGGATAGACTTGTGCGGAGGAGGGTGCATCTGCTGGAAATGAGATGTTTGAGGACAATATGTGGTGTGAGGTGGTTTGATTGAGTAAGTAATAATAGGGTAAGAGAGATGTGTGGTAATAAAAAGAGTGTGGTTGAGAGAGCAGAAGAGGGTGTTTTGAAATGGTTTGGTCACATGGAGAGAATGAGTGAGGAAAGACTGACCAAGAGGATATATATGTCAGAGGTGGAGGGAACGAGAAGTGGGAGACCAAATTGGAGGTGGAAAGATGGAGTGAAAAAGATTTTGAGTGATCGGGGCCTGAACATGCTAGAGACTGAGTGTGAACGAATGTGGCCTTTGTTGTCTTTTCCTAGCGCTACCTCGCACACATGAGGGAGGGAGGGCGCTGTTATTTCATGTGTGGCGGGGTGGCGATGGGAATGAATAAAGGCAGACAGTATGAATTATGTACATGTGTATATACGTATATGTCTGTGTGTGTATATATATGTATACGTTGAGATGTATAGGTATGTATTTTTGCGTGTGTGGACGTGTATGTGGGTGGGTTGGGACATTCTTTCGTATGTTTCCTTGCAAAACCTAACCTAACGCGGGAGACAGCGACAAAGCAAAATATATATATATATATATATATATATATATATATATATATATATATATATATATATATATATATATATATTGGAAAGGATCACAATTTTGCGCGTGATTAAGATATTCCTATGATATATCTTGCAGGAATTTTTTATACACAATTACTGGGCCTTTACCAAAATCTTCAACTTCGAGAATGAAAACACGTAATTCTGATACCGGAATTTACGCTCAAGACTTGTGACATGTGAAGCCTAGAATAACAGTGTCGTAGCCAACCATACAATGTGAGGCCAATAATCACACTAAGTGCAGCCAAAATCCACACTATGTGGAGCCAACAACACAATGTGAAGCCTACAACCACACTATGTAAGGCTATCAACCAACTCAAGTGGAGCCAAAATCTACACCAAGTGGAGCCAACATCCACATCATGTTGAGCCAACAACCACACCAAATGGAGCCAACATCCCCACCATGTGAAGCCAACAACCACACCATGTGTAGCCATCACCCACACCATGCGCAACCAACAACCACACCGAAAGAAGCCATCACCCACATCATGTGGAGCCAACAACACAATGTGAAGCCAATAACCACACTATGTGCAGCCATCATCCACACCATGTGGAGTCAACATCCACACCAAATGGAGCCTACAACCACACCACGTGAAGCCATCATCCACACCATGTGGAGCCAACATCCACACCAAGCGGAGTCAACAACCACACCAAGTGAAGCCATCACCCACATCAAGTGGAGCCAAGAACTACACCAGTGAAGTCAACAAACACACCAAGTGAAGCCATCATCCACTCCAAGTGGAGCCAACAACTTTACAATGTGAAGCCAACAACCACACCATGTGAAGTCAACAAGCAGACCATGTGAAGCCAACAACCACACCATGTGAAGCCAACAACCACACCATGTGAAGCCAACAACCACACCATGTGAAGCCAACAACCACACCACGTGAAGCCAACAACAACACCATGTGAAGTCAACAAGCACACCATGTGAAGCCAACAAGCACACCATGTGAAGCCAACAAGCACACCATGTGAAGTCAACAAACACACCATGTGAAGTCAACAAGCACACCATGTGAAGCCAAAAATTACACCATGTGAAGCCATCATCCACACCAAGAGAAGTCAACAACCACACACTGTGAAGCCAACAACCACACCATGTGAAGCCAACAACCACACCATGTGAAGTCAACAAGCACACCATGTGAAGCCAACAACCACACACCATGTGAAGCCAAAAATTACACCATGTGAAGCCATCATCCACACCAAGTGAAGTCAACAACCACACACTGTGAAGCCAACAAGCACACCATGTGAAGTCAACAAACACACCATGTGAAGTCAACAAGCACACCATGTGAAGCCAAAAATTACACCATGTGAAGCCATCATCCACACCAAGTGAAGTCAACAACCACACACTGTGAAGCCAACAACCACACCATGTGAAGCCAACAACCACACCATGTGAAGTCAACAAGCACACCATGTGAAGCCAACAACCACACACCATGTGAAGCCAAAAATTACACCATGTGAAGCCATCATCCACACCAAGTGAAGTCAACAACCACACACTGTGAAGCCAACAACCACACCAAGTGAAGCCAACATCCACACCAAGTGAAGCCAACATCCACACCAAGTGAAGCCAACATCCACACCAAGTGGAACTGACAACCACACCACGACAACCACATCACGTGGAGCCGAAAAACACACCATGTGGAGCCAGCACCCGCACTCTACGGAGCCGACAATCACACCAAGTGAAGACAACAAACACACTGTGGAGCCGACAACCAGACCATGTGGAAACATGAACAACACGATACAGAACCAACAACCAAACTATGGAGGCCAACAACCCGTGTACACCATGTGGAGCAATCAACCACAGAATGCGGAACCAACATCCTCACCATGTGGAGCCAGTACCCTCACTATATGGACACGAAATCTACACCATGTGGAGCCAATACCCTCACTATATGGACACGAAATCTACACCATGTGGAGCCAATACCCTCACTATATGGACACGAAATCTACACCATGTGGAGCCAGTACCCTCACTATATGGACACGAAATCTACACCATGTGGAGCCAGCACCCTCACTATATGGACACGAAATCTACACCATGTGGAGCCAGCACCCTCACTATATGGACACGAAATCTACACATGTGGAGCCAACGAACACACCGTGTGGAACTAAGAGCCACACCACACGGAGTAAGTAAACCACAAGACTCCATTACGTCAGAGCTATGGGAATGAAGGGCGGGCGATAATCGAAATTACACAATTAACACATACCACTCAACTGACCTCAAAAAGAAGACGGTCCAGACATAAGTGATTATCATTTCTTTGTCTTGTTAGCTGAGACGCCGCGGGCAACTCAGGACCTAATCTAGGCCATCTCATTAACGTCCTCTATATATATATATATATATATATATATATATATATATATATATATATATATATATATATGCATATATATTATACTATTTTATAATTTCTTTATAGATAAGAACGCAAAAATTATAAAACAGTACTATATATATATATATATATATATATATATATATATATATATATATATATATATATATATATATAAAATACTATTTTATAATTTCTTTATAGATAAGAACGCACACTTTCATAGAACACATAATACTTCCAAAGCAAAAGGTCCTGGGTTCGAATCTTGATTGTTGGAGAGTATAAAGTAGTGAACATATATATGTATATACAGATATATATATATATATATATATATATATATATATATATATATATATATATATATATATATATATATATATATATCATCCCTGGGGACAGGGGAGAAAGATTACTTCCCAGGGATTCCCTGCTTGCCGCACAAGGCAAATAAAAAGGGAGGGAGCGAGGGGGGGCTGGAAATCCTTGCCTCCCGTTATTACTTTTCCAAAAGATGGAAGTGAGAATTTGGCTAAGTGAGGATATTCCCTCAAACGTTCAGTCCTCTGTTCTTAACGCTACCTTGCTAACGCGGGAAATTTATATATATACATATATATATATATATATATATATATATATATATATATATATATATATATATATATATATACATATATATATATATATATTATTACTATTATACTTAATCGCTGTCTCCCGCATCAGCGAGGTAACGCAAGGAAACAGAGGAAAGAATGGCCCAACCTACGCATAAACACATACACATAAACGTCCACACATATACATACCTATATATTTTAACGTGTACATACATATACATACACAGACATATACATGTATACACATGTGCATTTTATACTTGCTGCCTTCATCCATTCCGTCGCCAACCCGCCACACATGAAATAGCATCCCCCCCTCAGGTAGCGCTAGGAAAAGACAACAAAGGCCACATTCGTTCACACTCAGTCTCTAGCTGTCATGTGTAATTCACCGAAACCACAGCTCCCTTTCCACATCCAGGCCCCACAAAACTTTTCATGGTTTACCCCAGACGCTTCACATGCCCTGGATCAATGTATTTACAGCACGTCGACCCCGGTACACCACATCGTTCCAATTCATTCTATTCCTTGCACGCCATCATATAATATATATATATATATATATATATATATATATATATATATATATATATATATATATATATATATATATATGTATATATATATATATATATACACATATATATATATTTCTATCTATCTATTCTTATTATACTTAGTCGCTGCCTCCCACGTTAGCGAGGTAGCGCAAAGAAACAGACGTAAAATTGGCCTAACCCACCCACATACACATGTATATACATACACGTCCACACACGCACTTATACATACCTATACATTTCAATGTATACATGCATATACATACACAGACATATACATATATACACATGTACATACTCATACTTGCTGCCTTCATTCATTCCCGTCGTTACCCCGCCACACATGAAATTCCACCCCCCCCCCCCCTCCCCCCCGCGCGAGGTAGCGCTAGGAAAACACAACAAAGGCTACATTTGTTCACACTGTCTCTATCTGTCATGCGTAATGCACCGAAACCACAGCTCCCTTTCCACATCCAGGCCCCACAAAACTTTCCATGTTTTACCCCAGACGCTTCACATGCCCTGGTTCAATCCACTGACAGCACGTCCACCCCGGTATACCACCTTGTTCCAATTCACTCTATTTTTTGCACGCCTCTCACCCTCCTGTATGTTCGAGCCTGAGCCTGGTACCTATTCTATCGACGAATCTCAAAGGGTGGATGAGCAGCTGGGCTGAATGTGGACCGACTGCCGCAACCAGGATTCGTATCTGTGAGCTACAACCACGAAGGCATAACAAAAGGGGTTCCTTCAACGTACTCATAGGCTCGTTCATCTATACCTTTACGCCATATCTTCCAGATCAGTTTGTGATAATGCATTTAATAAAATGTGAAAGAAAATAACGTAAAAGTCGTTCTGAAGTCTGGAGCATCGTAGGCCCTGCGAATATCGGGACATTGTGTTCCTTTTACATTATATTTTGTTCAGTAGAACGAAACAAAACGATAGATCCTTTAAGAACACCAACTTTCACGACTGGAAAATATTACAAAATGCAACACAAAGCTAAGCTATTTTAGAGATGAAAAATACCATTCTTATTACAGACACAATGAGAAAGTCACGCTTTATCCATTTCTTTTTTTTTTTTCAGGGAAAGGTTGTGCAGCCTTAATGGCCAACAGACAGCCAGTCGATAACCATTAGTTCGTACAACGCACATACCACAGACGCAACTTCCAGTTGACTTTCTGATGGCTATGCACAACAAGACATTCTTCCCCAAGTCTTCGTCGTCCCATCACCTTAACATAATCCCATACATTATAACATCCTATATATCCAATAATTAGTTCTGTTTTGGAGATCATAATAAAATTTTGTACAAAACATAAATATTTAGAATAAGAATATAGTATGGATTTCTCAGATCTCGTGGAAATAAATAAGAAAATTATTACCATAATTTTCTTTGTCTTCGAATGCTTTCGACAGTTGATGGCGGCTTCCAACTGTCTCTGACACATTTCCAATTGGCATACCGCAGGTCCCGGGTTCGATCCTGTCTGTTGGAGGTTTTTTGTATATATATATATATATATATATATATATATATATATATATATATATATATATTTTTTTTTTTTTATTATACTTTGACGCTGTTTCCCGCGTTGGCGAGGTAGCGCAAGAAACAGACGAAAGAGTAGCCCAACCCACCCACATACACATGTAAATACATAAACGCCCACACACGCGCATATACATACCTATACATTTCAACGTATACATACATATATATACGCAGACATATACATATATACACATGTACATATTCATACATGCTTCCTTCATCCATTCCTGCCGCCACCCCGCCACACATGAAATGGCATCCTCCTCGCCCCGCAAGAGCGCGAGGTAGTGCCAGGAAAAGACAACAAAGGCCACATTCGTTCACACTCAGCCTACAGCTGTCATATATATATATATATATATATATATATATATATATATATATATATATATATATATATATATATATTTTTTTTTTTTTTTTTTCATACTATCCGCCATTTCCCGCGACAGCGAGGTAGCGTTAAGAACAGAGGACTGGGCCTTTGAGGAAATATCCTCACCTGGCCCTCTTCTCCGTTCCTTCTTTTGGAAAATTGAATATATATATATATATATATATATATATATATATATATATATATATATATATATATATATATATATATATATATATATATATATATTATCATAGTATCCCTGGGGATAGGGGAAAAAGAATACTTCCCACGTATTCCCTGCTTAGAAGGCGACTAAAAGGGAAGGGAGCGGGGGGCTGGAAATCCTCCCATCTCGTTGATAGTATGAAGGGGGGTAATGAGGATGTAATAACAAGTAGTGGTGATGTAAGAAGGAGATGTAGTGAGTATTTTGAAGGTTTGTTGAATGTGGTTGATGATAGAGTGGCAGAAATAGGGCGTTTTGGTCGAGGTGGTGTGCAAAGTGAGAGGGGTCAGGGAGAATGATTTGGTAAACAGAGAAGAGGCAGTGAAAGCTTTGCGGAAGATGAAAGCCTGCAAGGCGGCGGGTTTGGATGGTATTGCTGTGGAATTTATTAAAAAAAGGGGATGACTGTATTGTTGACTGGTTGGTGAGGTCATTCAATGTATGTACGACTCATGGTGAGCTGTCTGAGGATTGGCGGAATGCTTGCATAGCGCCATTGTACAAAGGCAAAGGGGATAAGAGTGAGTGCTCAAATTATAGAGGTATAAGTTTGTTGAGTATTCCTGGGAAATTATATGGGAGGGTATTGATTGAGAGAGTGAAGGCATGTACAGAGCATCAGATTGGGGAAGAGCAGTGTGGTTTCAGAAGTGGTAGAGGATGTGTGGATCAAGTGTTTGCTTTGAGGAGTGTATGTGAGAAATAATTTAGAAAAACAAATGGATCTGTATGTAGAATTTATGGATCTGGAGTGCCAAGTTGTTAGAAGCAGAGATAAGTTTTTATCGAGACTGTAAGGCATGTGTACGAGTAGGAAGACAGTTAAGTGATTGGTTCTCAGTGAATGTCGGTTTGCGGATGGGGTGCGTGATGTCTCCATGGTTGTTTAATTTGTTTATGGATGGGGTTGTTGGGGAGGTGAATGCAAGACTTTTCGAGAGAGAGGTAAGTATGCAGTCGCTTGTGGATGAGAGGGCTTGAGAAGTGAGTCAGTTGTTGTTCACTGATGATACAGGGCTGGTGGCTGATTTGCGTGAGAAACTGCAGAAATTGGTGACTGTTTCGTAAAGTGTGTGAAAGAAACAAGCGGAGAGTAAATGTGAATAAGAGCAAGGTTATTAGGTACAGTAGGGATAAGGGACAAGTCAATTGGGAGGTAAGTTTGAATGGAGAGAAACTGGAGGAACTGAAGTATTTTAGATATCTGGGAGTGGATTTGGCAGCGGATGGAACCATGGAAGCGGAAGTGAGTCACAGGGTGGGGGAGGGGGCGATAGTTCTAGGAGCGTTGAAAAATGTGTGGAAGGCGAGAACATTATCTCGCAAAGCAAAAATGGGTATGTTTGAAGGAATAGTGGTTCCAACAATGTTATATAGTTGCGAGGCGTGGGCTATAGATTGGGTTGTGCGGAGGAGGGTAGATGTGTTGGAAATGAGATGTTTGAGGACAATATGTGGCGTGAGGTGGTTTGATCGAGTAAGTAATGAAAGGGTAAGAGAGATGTGTGGGAATAAAAAGAGTGTGGTTGGGAGAGCAGAAGACGGTGTGTTGAAATGGTTTGGTCACATGGAGAGAATGAGTGAGGAAAGATTGACAAAGAGGATATATGTGTCAGATGTGGAGGGAACGAGGAGAAGTGAGAGACCAAATTGGAGGTGGATCGGGGTCTGTGCATGCAGGAGGGTGAAAGGCGTGCAAGGAATAGAGTGAACTGGAACGATGTGGTAAACAGGGGTCAACGTGCTGTCAATGGATTGAACCAGGGCATGTGAAGCGTCTAGGGTAAACCATGGAAAGCTTTGTGGGGCCTGGATGTGGAAAGGGAGCTGTGGTTTCAGTGCATTAGACATGACAGCGAGGGGAGGGGGTTGTCATTTCATGTGTGGCGGGGTGGCGACGGGATGAATGAAGGCAGCAAGTATGAATTATGTACATGTGTATATATGTATATGTGTGTGTATGTATATATATGTATACGTTGAAATATATATATATATATATATATATATATATATATATATATATATATATATATACACAGTCCCATAGCCTAGCGGTTAGCATGCCTGCCTCTTGCACAGGGGTCCCAGGTTCGATCCTGGCTGTTGGAGGTTTGTATGTTCTATGAAGGTGCGCGTTCATATGCACTTTATTCGTATATATATATATATATATATATCTGTGTATGTATGTATACGCTGAAATGTATAGGTATGTATATGTGCGTGTGTGGGCATTTATGTACATACATGTGTATGTGGGTGGGTTGGGTTCTTCTATCGTCTGTTTACCTGCGCTACCTCGCTAACGCGGGAGATAGCAACTAAGTATATAACATATATATATATATATATATATATATATATATATATATATATATATATATATATATATATACACACACACACACACACACACACACATACACACACACACACACACACACACACACACACACAACTGGAAATCCTATACGTCATGAGTATGAAAGAAGCTATGTATTTAAATGAATTATAGATTCTTCGTAAGGCTTTCCACCTGTGAAACGACGATAAGAGCCTTGACCACAACAATACGTCCCAGAGCACAACGGTACGACACTAGAATACGACGGTACGACCCTTCTTTACGACAATACGATCCACTGAGCACGACGGTACGACACTGGAATACGACGGTACGACCCTAAGGTATGATACTCTGACTTCTGACCTGACCTCTCAGACCATCATTATACCCGTCAAACTGTCATGTCCATGTGAAGCTTATTCTAAGTGCTCAGTAAACATCGTATATAGTATACATACAACTATACCTGTAACATAATTCCGTATACTTGATAAACGATTATTTCTATACTTATATGAATATTCCAATAACACCAGCTATACTTACCTCTTACGTCTCACTTATAACTGACAATATAAATAAGACACTGATCATTCTCGATGGGCAATATGTACATACATGTCAGGAGGAGACAGACAATGTAAGATGATGATGACGACACTTTCCACAATTTTTCCCGCATCATCATACACACTCACCCTATACCAGTACCCACTATTACCCTCCCTCCCTTACATCTCGTCCCAGTACCCACTATTACCCTCCCCCTCCCTTACATCTCGTCCCAGTACTCACTATTACCCTCCCTCTCTCCCTTACATCTCGTCCCAGTACCCATATTTCCTTCCCTCTTAAGTTTCGTCCCAGTACCCCCATTTCCCTTCCCCACTCGGCCACGCCAACCTTGACCCAGTACAGGAGGCATTACACCAGCGATCAACACGGCCTCTGTCATGACTGTGATGCGGGCCGACTCCTGTTCACGGAAGACCTCGGCAAGCGGCATTTCTTGGTAAGAAAAAAAAAAATATGTATAAAAAAATAACAAAAACTCCATTTCTGGACTTGAAGTCATACTAGAAGGTATATTAAAATATCACAGTCCACTGTCGTCTGACTGAAGAGAAGGATACTCTCAGAGAAGGTCGGACATGCGATACAGGATTACTGAGAAGTGGAAGAAAAATATCTGAGTTCGGTTATGTGAAAGAAAACGGAAATATAACGATGAGAATATGGCGGAGAAAGAAGTTAAACATACGAATGAAATGACAACCCAAACAAATTATGATACAAGAAAATACAAGAAAAAACAAAAACCTCAGCGAGTACACAGACCCCTGTCAACATGTGAGACACATACAAAATGTGAGAGACAATCTTTCCCTCTGTTTCAACGAGCATTTTTACGAACACCATCGCGACGGACCACGGGTCTCCGAAATACGAGTCCAGTACGCTAACACGAGCCATCATTTTATACTACTGGAAAGATGTCTCGCCAATCGCACATTATAATGAGAAGGTAAAGCTTCTAAAAAGACATTAGATAGATTATAAATAATACTGGAAGAAATGATCAATGAAATTTCATTTAACTTTACTATAACTGTGAAGCTAAGACAGGCAAATCATGGTAATACTTTAATGAAATATACTGATTATTTTTCCTAAAATGTAAAGGTACGACCCTTGAACGAGACGATGGATGTACGACGGTACGACTCCCTGAGGACGACGGTGTACGACTCTTAAGATCAGCGTAGGACCCCCGACCACGACGGTAGGACTCTTGAGCACGACGGTACGACGACTGACTACGACTGTACGACCCCCTCAGTCGGGAAGGGTCTTGCCGCTGAACTGAAGGATCGTTCCTTTAAGACCATTATATATCCCCAATAACCAGACACATGGGCACTTCATAACATCAATAAATCACACATCATCATCAATTCTCTTGAGTGCAGCGACCACAGAGGCTATGCCAACACAGGAACACATGGCTCAACACACACGCACGCAACACCACAAACACACCACCATCACCAGTCGACCTTCTTAATGTAGAGACCCAACACAAAAGCTACATCTAAGACGGTGAAACACGGTCACACTGAGGCTATAGAACTCGTCCCCACTAGTTGTTGTATACTGGCGATAAGCTGGTGGTGATCCCACCCTAGACACAGGTGTGTCTACCAATACGAAACACCTGTAGAGCAGGTGTGCTCGTGGCGCAGCTGTGGGAGAACGAGGGAGGATGAGACACCTTTAAAAATAGATACAGAATGAAGTGGACAAGGGGTGAACATTTTCTTACCCCCAAACGAGCGGAGGAGTTTTGGTGTGGAGACCTGAATGGCTTCATCATTCTTCACTAAAAATGTCCCCATCTATTTTCTTCGGTCATTCCACAGTCGGTAACAATTCCCGTAGCATCTACTCCTTCAAGCGCACATAAACCCAACCCAAACTTCACATTCATCCTAACCCTTCCCCCAGCCTAGCTCGTCTCTCTCCTCTCACTCGCCCTTTCAACCCTTACATCATACACGATTCACCTCACTCCCAAAGGCGATGCTATAATAGCTAAGAGTTATTATGTCGTACTCAACGGTCGTACCGTCGTACTCAACGGTCATACCGTCGTACTCAACGGTCATACCGTCGTACTCAACGGTCATACCGTCGTTCTCAACGGTCATACCGTTGTACTCAACGGTCATACCGTCGTACTCAACGGTCATACCGTCGTACTCAACGGTCGTACCGTCGTACTCAACGGTCATACCGTCGTTCTCAACGGTCATACCGTCGCACTCAACGGTCATACCGTCGCACTCAACGGTCATACCGTCGTACTCAACGGTCATACCATCGTACTCAACGATCATACCATCGTACTCAACGGTCATACCGTCGTACTCAACGGTCATACCGTCGCACTCAACGGTCATACCGTTGTGCTCAACGGTCATACCGTCGTACTCAACGGTCATACCGTCGCACTCAACGGTCATACCGTTGTGCTCAACAGTCATACCGTCGTACTCAACGGTCATACCGTTGTGCTCAACGGTCATACCGTTGTGCTCAACGGTCATACCGTCGTACTCAACGGTCATACCGTTGTGCTCAACGGTCATACCGTTGTGCTCAACGGTCATACCGTTGTGCTCAACGGTCATACCGTTGTGCTCAAGGGGGTTAACATTGTTTCCTAAGCTTAAAATGAGTGGATAAATTTTTGTTACCTACAACAGCGTATGTGATACCGTGAAATAATTCATTACCTTCACGTACGTAGTAAATTGGATACCACCCTAAAAGAACGCGACGTCTGCAGACGGTCATTGCAAGTAATATTCCACTCCATGGTCATCAAGCAAAGTCCGTTTCTACGTCACTGGGGCTGATACTCAAAATGGGCCACTTGCAGACAAGGATCTACCACGTACATCAAGATCAAAGTCGTATTCCTCCCGTGACTTCAGTAAATGTTGTGTCCCCCGTTGAATAATGAAGCCAAGCTGCTGTCTACCGCCCCAGTTCCGGTGGTGCCAAATCAATATTTTTTCGCCGTTTCACAAATATCACGATTTTCGTGACCTCTTCGAAGCCAGACCCACTGAAGTAACTGACACTCGTCGTGACTACAGTGTGTGTTACAGTTGTGTATATGGAAAGATTCGTCAAGACTAAGAGTGGCACAACTTTTAGTACTCGAATGTACAACGTCAGATGTATGTGCTCGGGCTGCCATCACTGACTGGTACAGGACGACCCGTGTGTGGGCTCATAGGCGGATCTGTGTGGCGTAAAATGTGTTGAACTTCATTTTTCAGATAAATTCAATTAATGCGTTACACTTACTTGGCTATCAATTGTGACGTAGATAAATGAGGTAAATGATTATTTAAAGGCCTTAAAATTAGCGACAATATTTTTAGAAAATTTTCTCTAATTTCTTTTATCATATAACATCAAACAGCATAAGTTATCTGACAACATTAATGAGATTACTATTTCTCAAAAAGCCCTTACATGAAATTATTTTTGGCTTTTATCTTTCAATGTTTACGCATACGAAAGGCACCTACAGATTATGATAATTGTGACAACTACTTAAAATCAGCCATACACAGCAACATACTGGAATTACAGCATAATATTATGATCATATTTCAAAAGTCACCCTCTGTTATAATATATTTTCCTCTCTCGTCCACATTATGTTTCATGCAAGCTGTTTCTGTCTGCCAATCATTTACAACCACAACATTTGCATGCATGAAAAAAAAAAAGCTTCATTTTCACGAAAATATTAACACTAATACAAGACAAATTATTTCAAAGGATAAAAATTTTGTGGAGACTAATTTACCATGAGGAACAGGTGACAAATAATGTGAAAAAAAAAAGCTTCATTTTCACGAAAATATTAACACTAATACAAGACAAATTATTTCAAAGGATAAAAATTTTGTGGAGACTAATTTACCATGAGAACAGGTGACAAATAATGTGAAAAAAAAAACCACGTTCTTAATTCTACTTTTCCTGCCTGAGTGACCCACATAAACCTCACACTTGTCACACTTGTGACTGTTATCATCCAATGACATAACCACATGCAAAGGTCCATTTCTGGTCGGCGCTACACAGACAGGGGGGAGAGAGAGAGAGAGAGAGAGAGAGAGAGAGAGAGAGAGAGAGAGAGAGAGAGAGAGAGAGAGAGAGAGAGAGAGAGAGAGAGGAGGACGTGACACACTAAATACGACGGAGGTCTGAATTGTTACGCCGTAACGCCAACTGTTTCTCCGCAGTGTGGGTGGTGGCGGTGGCCAGCGAGGCCGTGGAGGTGCACGCAGTTCCGTCGTGGTATGCCATCGCTTCCCTCATTACCGCACTCCACCAAGTGCTGCCACTTTGCCGGTCACACGTCCCTGTAATTGCCACACTTGTTACAGCTTTTTTTATATTCCTTGTATCTTGGCTATCTTATCCGGCAAAACGCAACACAGGACAAAATTTGACCGTGTGAATTAAAACAGGGTTCTTTTTCCGAACGCAATTTGCATAACAAACGTAACAGTGAGTAATGAGTCGCATTCACATCCTGTCTACACAGAACGTCCAACGAAACAGCAAGAGATACGGTTATGTACAGAACGATTAGTACAGAGTACACCCAACAGACAGCGATACTGTTCTGTGTACATCCACTTCACATTAGCACAACCCACAGAAAATTACTAATTCTAAGGACAAACTACCATACACACACACATACACACAACACATCCAACAGCAATCATTTGGCTTTACATTCCACTGCCGGAGTTGAGGCAGAAAACGACTAACCAAAAGTACAAATAATTGAGGAAGGTTGTCTAGAAATTAGCAGAAACGGCACGGGCAACTGACGCTATAATTAAAGCCATCCAATTAATCCTATATATATATATATATATATATATATATATATATATATATATATATATATATATATATATATATACCCTAGCCTGAGCCAGATACCAATTCTATCGACCCAACCCCTAGGAGTGGATGAACATCTGCGTTGACTGTGGACCGCCTGCCGCTACCTGGATTCAAACCCATGCGCCCGACCCTGGGCGGCCCGTGAATGCGTCAGGAACGCTAAGCGCCACAACCACGGAAGTCGCAACGTTGCCTCCAATTAAAACTGTTATACTCCACTAAAACCGGCCTAATTCTAACGTAATATTGTACCCACTATGGCCAACGGTAATATCCTTCAGCATGACGTAAGACCGCTTGGTTCGGGTCTAAGGCTGGCCATTGTACCTAAGAGTCGTATCCTCGAGCTGAAGATGATAGCAAGTACAACAAACGACCATAGAGGGAGCTGCTTAATTTCACACAGTTCACGGGTGCGAACTCGAAGTTCCTCACAGACAGTTTGGGAACTAGAGAGAGTAGAGGTTTATACAGGACAGAATCCCTAACATACTTCTCGTTCAAGTTAAATAACAAGAAAGATAATACGGCAGAGAAAAGGAACAGGTTGGGGTAAGGGTTACAAAGGATGAGAGAGAGAGAGAGAGAGAGAGAGAGAGAGAGAGAGAGAGAGAGAGAGAGAGAGAGAGAGAGAGAGAGAGAGAGAGAGAGAGCTTTGCTGATTCTAATCACGTGTAAGCCACGGCTTTTATCCTCACTTCGAGGATGGTTGAGAAATATGGGTACCTGGCGTGATCTAGTATTTGCTGATAACCACGAGGAAAAATGAAACACAATAAGACCAAAGTGCACTTACGTGCGATCATCTCCCCAAACTATGTAATCACAGGTAAGAGGTTGATGAAAGCCTGCAAAACGACGGGTTTGGATGGTATTGCAGTGGAATTTATTAAAAATGGGGGTGACTGTGTTGTTGACTGGTTGGTAAGGATATTTAATGTATGTATGGCTCATGGTGAAGTGCCTGAGGATTAGCGGAATGCTTGCATAGTGCCATTGAAAAAAGGCAAAGGGGCTAAAGGTGAGTTTTCAAATTACAGAGGTATAGGTTTGTTGAGTATTCCTGGGAAATTTATATGGGAGGGTATTGATTGAGAGGGTGAAAGCATGTACAGAGCATCAGATTGGGGAAGAGCAGTGTGGTTTCAGAAGTGGTAGAGGATGCGTGGATCAGGTGTTTGCTTTGAAGAATGTATGTGAGAAATACTTAGAAAAGCAGATGGATGTGTATGTAGCATTTATGGATCTGGAGAGGGCATATGATAGAGTTGATAGAGATGCTCTGTGGAAGGTATTAAGAGTATATGGATATATACACATGTACATAATTCATACTTGCTGCCTTTATTTATTCCCGTCGCCACCCCGCCACACATGAAATGACAACCCCCTCCCCCCGCACGCGCGTGAAGCAGCATTAGGAAAAGACGACAAAGGCCACATTCGTTCACACTCAGTTTCTAGCTGTCATGTATAATGCACCGAAACCACAGTTCCCTTTCTACATCCAGGCCCAACAAAACTTTCCATGGTTTACCCCAGACGCTTTACATACTCTGGTTCAATCTAGTGATAGTATGTCGACCCCGGTATACCACATCGTTCCAATTCACTCTATACGTTGCACGCCTTTCACCCTCCTGTAAGTTCAGGCCCCGATCGCTCAAAATCTTTTTCACTCCATCCTTCCACCTCCAGTTTGGTATAACACTTCTCGTTCCGTCCACCTCTGACACGTATATCCTCTTTGTCAATCTTTCCTTACTTATTCTCTCCATGTGACCAAACCATTTCAACACATCCTCTTCTGCTCTCTCAACCACACTCTTTATGTTACCACACATCTCTCTTACCCTTTCATTACCTACTCGATCCACCTCACACTACATATTGTCCTCAAACATCTCATTTCCAACACATCCACCCTCCGTCGCACAACTCTATCTATAGGCCATGCCTTGCAACCATATAACATTGTTGGAACCACTATTCCTTCAAACATACCCATTTTTGCTCTCCAAGATAATGTTCTCGCCTTCCACACATTTTTCAACGCTCCCCCACCCTGTAACAATTCCGCTTCCATGGTTCCATCCGCTGCTAAATCCACTCCCAGATATCCAAAACACTTCTCTTCCTCCAGGCTTTTTCCATTCAAACTTACCTCACAATTAACTTGTCCCTCAACCCTACTCAACCTAATAACCTTGCTCTTATTCACATTTACTCCCAGCTTTCTTCTTTCACACACTTTACCAAACTCAGTCACCAACTTGTGCAGTTTCTCACCCGAATCATCCACCAGCGCTCTATCATCAGCGAACAGCATCTGACACTTCCAAAACCCTCTCATCCAAAACAGACAGCATACTTGCCCCTCACTCCAAAACTCTTGCATTCACCCCCCTAACAACGCATCCATAAACAAATCAAACAACCAAAAAGACATCACGCATCCCTACCGCAAACCGACATTCACTGGGAACCAATCACTTTCGTCTCTTTCTACTTGTACACATGCCTTACATCCTCGATAAAAACTTTTCACTGCTTCTAGCAACTTACCTCCAACACCATATACTCTTAATACTTTTCAAAGAGCATCTCTATCAACTCTATCACATGCCTTCTCCAGATCCATAAATGCTACATACATATCCATCTGTTTTTCTACGTATTTCTCATATACATGCTTCAAAGCAAACACCTGATCCACACATTCTCTACCACTTCTGAAGCCACACTGCTCTTCCTCAATCTGGTGTTCTGTACATGCCTTTACCCTCTCAATCAATACCCTCCTATTTAATTTCCAAGGAATACTCTACAAACTTATACCTCTGTAATTCAAACACTCGCCTTTAGCCCCTTTCCCTTTTTACAATGGCACTATGCATGCATTCCGCCAATCCTCAGGCACTTCACCATGAACCATACATACAATGAATATCCTCACTAACCAGTCAACAAAACAGTCTTCCCCTTTTTTTAATACATTCCACTGCAATACCATCCAAACCCGCCGCCTTGCCGGCTTTCATCTTCCGCAAAGCATTTACTACCTCTTCTCTCTTTACCAAACCATTCTCCATGACCCTCTCATATACGTGCGCAGCTTCCAGCATTAACATGGCAGCACCAGGAACAGACAATGAAATAGCCTCAGTCGCTTACATCCATTCTCTGTCATGTACAATACACCGAAACCACAGCTCCATCAACATATGAGCCATGCAGGTTTCTTTTACTTAAACGAAGTACAAAGTACGAATACAGGAGGAAGCACTGTCTTGCCTACATCATCATCAGACTCGCCCGATATTTCGGGAAGGTTGTTCAGCACGTTTCGGAAGTTAAGACTCCTCGCCCTTCTCGCCAAACCAGGTTATCGCTGCTCCTGATACAATCGATCTAGTGAATTAACAATGGCCGAGGCTGAGTCCCAGTCTCGGATACCTGACACATAGTACAACCCCCTCCAGGCTCAAGGATCGTACCGTCGTGCTCAAGGGCTGTATCATCGTGCTCAAGGGTCGTATCGTCGTGCTCAAGGGTCGTACCGTCGTGCTCAAGGGTCGTATCGTCGTGCTCAAAGGTCGTATTGTCGTGCTCAAAGGTCGTATCGTCGTGCTCAAGGGTTGTATCATCGTGCTCAAGGGTCGTATCGTCGTGCTCAAAGGTCGTATCGTCGTGCTCAAGGGTTGTATCATCGTGCTCAAAGGTCATATTGTCGTGCTCAAAGGTCGAATCGTCGTGCTCAAGGGCTGTATCATCGTGCTCAAGGGTTGTATCATCGTGCTCAAAGGTCGTATCGTCGTGCTCAAGGGTTGTATCACCGTGCTCAAGGGTCGTACCGCCAGGCTCAAGGGTCGCATCGTCGTGCTCAAGGGTCGTATCACCGTGCTCAAGGGTTGTACCGCATTGCTCAATGGTCGCATCGTCGTGCTCAAGGGTCGTACCGCCAGGCTCAAGGGTCGCATCGTCGTGCTCAAGGGTCGTACCGCATTGCTCAAGGGTCGCATCGTCGTGCTCAAGGGTCGTATCACCGTGCTCAAGGGTTGTACCGCATTGCTCAAGGGTCGCATCGTCGTGCTCAAGGGTCGTACCGCCAGGCTCAAGGGTCGCATCGTCGTGCTCAAGGGTCGCACCGCATTGCTCAAGGGTCGCATCGTCGTGCTCAAGGGTCGCACCGCATTGCTCAAGGGTCGCATCGTCGTGCTCAAGGGTCGTATCATCGTGCTCAAGGGTCGCATCGTCGTGCTCAAGGGCCGGTATTGTCGTCCTCATGGGGTGGTAGCGTAGTCGTCTATCTTCCTACATCACAAACAATTAACATGTTCAGCGGTGGTTCCTTGTACACCTGCCACGTACGTACGGGTTGGCCTGGTGTGGCCTCCTCGACACACTCTCTCCTGCTACCCCCACACCCTCAGACACGTCGTAGTCATGCATTATGCAAGATCTTCATGATCTAAGAACGTGTCGTACTGCAAGGAAAACCTGTGTCATAATGTCTACTGTGTTAGTCTGCCCTTAACGACCCTTTTGAGGCAGGGCAAACACGACCTTGAGGCAGAAACAGTTTGACGACCCTTGTGTATTGTGAAGGAATGGCATTTGACTTGGTTCTTAAGAGGTCAAACCATCATACGTGCTCAAGGATCAGTACCATCGTGCTCGAGGATCGTAGCGTCGTGCTCAGCTCAAGCATCGTATCGTCGTGCTCAGCTCAAGGATCGTAGCGTCGTGCTCAGCTCAAGCATCATAGCGTCGTGCTCAGCTCAAGGATCGTAGCGTCGTGCTCAGCTCAAGCATCGTGCTCAGCTCAAGCCTCGTAGCGTCCTGCTCAGCTCAAGCATAGTAGCGTCGTGCTCAGCTCAAGCATCGTGCTCAGCTCAAGCCTCGTAGCGTCCTGCTCAGCTCAAGCATAGTAGCGTCGTGCTCAGCTCAAGCATCGTGCTCAGCTCAAGCCTCGTAGCGTCCTGCTCAGCTCAAGCATAGTAGCGTCGTGCTCAGCTCAAGCATCGTGCTCAGCTCAAGCCTCGTAGCGTCCTGCTCAGCTCAAGCATAGTAGCGTCGTGCTCAGCTCAAGCATCGTGCTCAGCTCAAGCATCGTAGCGTCGTGCTCAGCTCAAGGATCGTAGCGTCGTGCTTAGCTCAAGCATCGTAGCGTCGTGCTCAGCTCAAGCATCGTAGCGTCGTGCTCAGCTCAAGGATCGTAGCGTCGTGCTTAGCTCAAGCATCGTAGCGTCGTGCTCAGCTCAAGGATCGTAGCGTCGTGCTTAGCTCAAGCATCGTAGCGTCGTGCTCAGCTCAAGCATCGTAGCGTCGTGCTCAGCTCAAGCATCGTAGCGTCGTGCTCAGCTCAAGCATCGTAGCGTTGTGCTCAGCTCAAGCATCGTAGCGTCGTGCTCAGCTCAAGCATCGTAGCGTCGTGCTCAGCTCAAAAATCGTAGCGTTGTGCTCAGCTCAAGCATCGTAGCGTCGTGCTCAGCTCAAGGATCGTAGCGTCGTGCTTAGCTCAAGCATCGTAGCGTCGTGCTCAGCTCAAGCATCGTAGCGTCGTGCTCAGCTCAAGGATCGTAGCGTCGTGCTTAGCTCAAGCATCGTAGCGTCGTGCTCAGCTCAAGCATCGTAGCGTCGTGCTCAGCTCAAGGATCGTAGCGTCGTGCTTAGCTCAAGCATCGTAGCGTCGTGCTCAGCTCAAGGATCGTAGCGTCGTGCTTAGCTCAAGCATCGTAGCGTCGTGCTCAGCTCAAGCATCGTAGCGTCGTGCTCAGCTCAAGCATCGTAGCGTCGTGCTCAGCTCAAGCATCGTAGCGTCGTGCTCAGCTCAAGCATCGTAGCGTCGTGCTCAGCTCAAAAATCGAAGCGTTGTGCTCAGCTCAAGCATCGTAGCGTCGTGCTCAGCGCAAGGATCGCACTCAGAAGTCTGTGCGAGGATATTATGAAATTCCTTTCATATATCCAGCTCAACTTTCTTCGGAAAGTTAAAAGTCTAGCGACCCTTTCTTCATTTCCATCCCACATCATACCAGTTGACAACGATGTAATTTCATGAACAAGGCTCCAGCCAAGAGGAAAGAAGTCTCATTAAGGCCAGATAATGATAAATGGACCAGAAAAATTCTAAAGAACATTACGAAAGATTCAAGGGAAACCTATAGAGCGAGGTAACAAAAAATTAGGTTATTGTTGTAAAGAAGAAATGGTAAGTTCAACCCAATACAGCAGTTTTAGCGCGAGAAAATATGGTCATCAACCATGACACGGAGGGTGTGGGATGGTCCCGGCCATTACTTGAACACTCCTACGTCAGGAAGGTTGTACTTCCCTGGGCGGCAGCTGTCTACACCCTACTGACACGGAGGGTGTGGGATGGTCCCGGCCATTACTTGAACACTCCTACGTCAGGAAGGTTGTACTACCCTGGGCGGCAGCTGTCTACACCCTACTGACACGGAGGGTGTGGGATGGTCCCGGCCATTACTTGAACACTCCTACGTCAGGAGGGTTCAACTTCCCTGGGCGGCAGCTGTCTACACCCTACAGACACGGAGGGTGTGTGATGGTCCCGGCCATTACTTGAACACTCCTACGTCAGGAAGGTTGTACTACCCTGGGCGGCAGCTGTCTACACCCTACAGACACGACGCGACCTTAACTAAACTAAAACTTCATTTGAACTTTCGTCACTATTTCTCCTAAACATCTTGAGGTCAGTACAACCCTTACTTAGAGGACAACAGAACAACGCTGGAGCAACAGGACACCACAACCCAACAGTCGCACAACGGTACGACTGTTTGACCCACGAGCAAGATGTTTATAACCCTTAGGCACATAATGGCCTTGACCGTTTGACCTGACCCTTTCGTCATGTCAAAGGTCACAGTAATCCAACCCATGGGTCGTAAAGTCGTGCTCAAGGGTCGTGTCACATTCATAATGAGGTCTATAAACAGCAGCTTTACCGTGGCATCCTCAGCCACCCTTATATACAGAGACCTGCAGCCCATTACCAGACTCGGTGTTAAACTGCTTCTTCGCTGCTGTGATCCAAAAGACTTTTATTGTATATAAAAAACCTGCTAAACAGATCCTAATTACCATCAAGCTTTCCAAACAGGCAAGTTCATCTGAATACATAACATTCACGGTCTAAAAAAAATAATTCCGAGATGTCTGGAACTACAACACTAATTAAGCAGTACAATGGTTTACGTAAAACTCAAATATATTTCCAGCATTTTGTCTCCTTCTACCCGCCCGCCTTTCCCGCCTTAGCTAAGCGAAATGAGAACCTGGCGCGAGAACCTCCGGGGAAAAATTCTCACCTCTCTCCCTCCCCCATTTCAGCCTGGTCCTACGTCAGACCACATAATATACGTGGGCAATATTTACATCCGTGACCGGATCTCCATAACTGAATATGTATCTTCATAATCTCATCACGAATATCATTACAATTAATCCACTTTATCCAAGTAATTACTTTCCTTGGCGTCGCAAAGGTTGTGTAACCGAATATGCTCAAAAGAAATTTACGTAACCGGTTTCTGTTACTAGACGAGATGTCTGCCGGCTTAGTTACAGCCCAGCCCGGTTCACCCTAACATAATGATCTCAAATTACCTGTCCGTTTATTATAGCAATTATCTTAATTGTCGTGATGGAATTAATAGTCAAGTGCGGTACAAGTGTTTCAGGCTGACTAACGCCTTTTTCTTTACTTATATATATATATATATATATATATATATATATATATATATATATATATATATATATATATATATATATATATATATTTCTTTCAAACTATTCGCCATTTCCCGCGTTAGCGAGGTAGCGTTAAGAACAGAGGACTGGACCTTTAAGGGAATATCCTCACCTGGCCCCCTTCTCTGTTCCTTCTTTTGGAAAATTAAAAAAAAATGAGAGGGGAGGATTTCCAGCCACCCGCTCCCATATATATATATATATATATATATATATATATATATATATATATATATATATATATGAATGTGGCTTTTTTGTCTTTTCCTAGAGCTCCCTCGTATGTATGGATACGTTGAAATGTATAGGTATGTATATGTGCGTGCGTGGACGTTTATGTATATATATGTATATGTGGGTGAGAAGGGCCATTGTTCGTCTGTTTCCTTCCGCTACCTCGCTAACGCGGGAGACGGCGATTAAGTATAATAATATATACAAGATAGAGAGAGAGAGAGAGAGAGAGAGAGAGAGAGAGAGAGAGAGAGAGAGAGAGAGAGAGAGAAGGCCAGCAAGGTAAAACTCGTGACAACAACAAATAAAAGGCAAGAAATATACCTACAACAAAACAAATACATAAACATATAACAAAGGAAGATAAAACATGAAGATAAACAGAATAATATATATATATATATATATATATATATATATATATATATATATATATATATATATATATATATATATATATATATGCAGACATAAAAAATCGTCTGATGCAGACGTCTGACAAGTGTAAAGTAGGAGAGTGGAAACATTCAGCCGAAAACCCGAGCGAATATAATGAAACAGGAACACCAGATGCCGTAGATTTACTGAAGACGTTTGCCAAGTTATTCTCACCAAGAATAATAATCTGAAAAGATATCTACATTATCCTTCATCAGTTTCACTAGAAAGTTACCATATGCAGTACAGTATACATATCCGGCATAGGGTAGCGAGTGTGTGTGTGTGTGTGTGTGTGTGTGTGTGTGTAAACATACACAGACAGTAAAGACATCATACATATGTACAAGGTCTAGAGTGTAAAACTCTCTCCCCATAACACATATAGAGGAATCACATACATACATAGGAGAGAAATAATTACCAGGGTCGTGAGAAACACTATCATCCTTGTCCCAAATATTACTAACTGTAATGACATCATCAATGGGTAATATATATATATATATATATATATATATATATATATATATATATATATATATATATATATATATATATATCAACCACACTCTTTTTATTACCACACATCTCTCTTACCCTTTCATTACTTACTCGATCAAACCACCTCACACCACATATTGTCCTCAAACATTTCATTTCCAACACATCCACCCTCCTCCGCACAACGCTATCTATAGCCCATGCCTCACAACCATATAACATTGTTGGAACCACTATTCCTTCAAACATACCCATTTTTCCTCTCCAAGATAATGTTCTCGCCTTTCACACATTCTTCAACGCTCCCAGAACCTTCGCCCCCTCCCCTACCCTGTGTCTCACTCCCGCTTCCATGGTTCCATCCGCTGCTAAATCCACTCCCAGATATCGAAAACACTTCACTTCCTCCAGATTTTCTCACATGGAGAGAAAAAGTGAGAAAAGATTGACAGAGAGAACATATGCGTCAGAGGTAGAGGGGACGAAGAGAAACGGGAGAAAAAATTGGAGGTGGAAGGATGGAGTGGAAAAGATTTTGAGCCATCGGGGCCTGAACATACAGAAGGGTGAAAGGCTTGCAAGGAATAGAGTGAATTGGAACGATGTAGTATACCGAGGTCGACGTGCTGTCAATAGATTGAACCAGGGCATGTGAAGAGTCTGGGGTAAACCATGGAAAGTTTTGTGGGTCCTGGATGTGGAAAGGGAGCTGTGGTTTCGGTGCATTATACATAACAGATAGAGACTGAGTGTGAACGAATGTGGCCTTTTGTGTCTTCCTAGCGCTAACTCGCGCGCGTGCGGGGGGAGGGGGGATGCTATTTTATGTGTGGCTAAGTGGCGAAGGGAATGGATAAAGGCAGTATGAATGTGTACATGTGCATATGTCTGTATGTATATACATGTATACGTTGAAATGTATAGGTATGTGTATGTGAGTGTGTGGGCGTTTATGTATATACATGTGTATGTTGATGGGTAGGGCCATTCTTGGTCTGTTTCTTTGCGCTACCTCGCTAACACGGGAGACGGCGATTAAGTATGGAGGTTTGTATGTTATATGAAGCTGCGCGTTCATATGCACTTTGTTCATATATATATATATATATATATATATATATATATATATATATATATATTGGAAAGGATCACAATTTTGCGCGTGATCAAGATATTCCTATGAGTCCACGGGGAAAATGAAACACGATAAGTTCCCAAGTGCACTTTCGTGTAATAATCACATCATCAGGGGAGACACAAGAGAGAAATATAAGTCAATTGATATACATCGGAGAGACGTAGCTAGGACGCCATTTAGTAAACATGCGATATGTAATAAAACACCTAAAAAGGAAACTGAAAACGTTTAACTGATGTTTATACTGTAATATAAACTGACTTAATATTCTGAAGATATTCGAAGACGATATTTCAAAATTATCCCGAGCTGTGAGGATACTGTACACCTCAGAATGTTGTCTAGATAACTGCTGAGTTGGGAGGAACAAAAGGCCTACCACCAGTCCAGCTTGACTGGCCCAACTGATCGTACGTTCGTGTTGTGTGGACTGTTATGGTACTGCCTACAAACCCTGCCTAGCAACTATGGGACGTTTACTCGGGCCAACTATGGACGACGCACGAGCGCAGGTCAGGTGGAATGTGGTCTTCAAACTGAAAAATGAGACAAAATATAATTGATCGTAAAAGAGGTTACAGGTCTAAACCTGTTATTTGGAGGAAAACTTGCACAAGAACCAAAACTCCAGTTCAACAACGACATTCTCCTCCCGATGTCTTTAAAACAAAATTTTTGGTGTGGTAATGAATCCCCCCCCCTACACACACACACACACACACACACACACACACACAATGTCCCGCATGAAAGGCTGATCAAGAAGCTGCATCACCAGGCAGGAATAAGTGTGGGGGAACTTCTTCAATGGCTTGAAGACTATGTTAGTGAAAAGGAACAAAGGACGCATGCCAGAGATGCCTTCTACAAACGGGTGGAGGTCACCAGTGGCGTGCCGCGGGGTTCAGCACTGGGACCGTCACTCTTCTTGATGCATGTGAATGATGCGCCAGGTATGGACTCCTACATGAACATGTTTGCAGGTGACGCATGGGTCATGAGGCAGATGAAAAGTGAGGAGCATTACATCAGCTTACGAGGGGACACTGACAGTCTCCAATGTTGGTCTGATACACACACGGCTGATGAAATTCAACCCCAGTGAATGCAAATTAAGAGAGGATGCGACACGGTGAAAGGCCTCAATATGAATATCATTCAGCAGGAAATAAGCTGCAGGACTCTGTGTGCGAGAAAGACTTGGGAGTTGACATCGTCCTCAGTCTGACGCCAGAAGCCAATGGTAGGAAAACAATAAAGGTGACAACCTGTGTGCTAGCAAATGTTAGAACAGCGTTCAAGTATACCGTCGAGGAAATATCCAGAAAGCAGTTCACGTCCTATATAAGATTACGCGTGTACACACGCTTAATGGTAAAGACACGGCACATGTATTCAATGCTGAGTGTCGGGGCAATACAAGCGTAAAACTCCCTCCCCATAGCACACATATGACATCATTACCACAGATAATACCACTATCTTCACCTCTCTCAGTACCATCAACAATACCACCATCACACCATTATCGTAGCCTCTGGCACCATCACCACCACGACCACTAACCCCACACCCATACTGGTATGGGGTATACTTGATTTCGATGGCTTGTGCCGTTCCTATACACCCTACACCCCAACCCATGACCATCACCACCAGTCAGTCTCCCATTCAATAACTGTACTGGATGACACACACATACACACACCTTTCCTAAAAGCCATTACAGTATCGACTGTTGACCTGCCAGTCTCAACAGACATACCTGCCCCACTTTCTTGAACACGAACGAACTGCTTACTCGACAGAACTACTTCCTCACCAGTCTCCAACGTTGCACTAAGTCATGCTACTCAACAGTTGGTTTTGCATATATATATATATATATATATATATATATATATATATATATATATATATATATATTATCCCTGGGGACAGGGGAGAAAGAATACTTCCCACGTATTCCCTGCGTGTCGTAGAAGGCGACTAAAAGGGGAGGGAGCGGGTGGCTGGAAATCCTCCCCTCTCGTTTTTTTTTTTTTTAATTTTCCAAAAGAAGGAACAGAGAAGGGGGCCAGGTGAGGATTTTCCCTCTAAGGCCCAGTCCTCTGTTCTTAACGCTACCTCGCAAATGCGGGAAATGGCGAATCGTATGAAAAAAAAAAAATATATATATATATATATATATTCTGTGGCGCCTCCACCAAGAAGCCATTTAAATCAACAAAAGTGTTGCATTTTGCTTCTGAAGAGACGGCAGGTGTATTGTAAAGTACCCATAAAAAGACATGCCTGATTATGTAGAGACCAATTTTGATGAAAGGAGTGGAATTGTGCCATGTACAACACCATGGGGCAGGTGGTGGCAGACTGTATCTGAGGTCCATGCAGAGGTGAATGTTCCTGAGGGTACTAGATCCAAATTTATTCAAGTCATCAAACCATCTCACATTGAGGTGATAGTTTTGGATGAAGTGATTATTGTGGGACCTCTGTATGCTGTCGTAAGAGCAGATGAGACAGTATGGACTTTAGAGGACAAGAAAATACTGCATATTGCCATGACAAAGGCTGATGCCTGCAGCAAGGAGACAGTATGGGAGGGGTTGCTTGCAGATAACTTCTTAGCTGATCCATGGACTGTCCATGAGATGAGAAAGAAGTTGGATCTTGAGCGATTCCAGATCGAGAATCCTGGCTTTGACTTCAGTGGTGCCACACTCAAGAAATGTTATGACAATGTACCAGGATCTGTTCAAGAGAAATGGGAGGAAAAACAGAAGTCCCTTGCACCTCAGAATCAGACACAAGCATGCCAGGAGCAATGTAAAGAACACCATTCAGCTAGAAATGAAGGAAGCTGAAGAAAAAAAAGTAATTGCAGATATTATGAAGTTACTTAAGACTTCTCTTAACCATATTTAGTTGCTATCAAGTATCATTTCCCTGGGGATAGGGGAGAAAGAATACTTCCCACGTATTCCCTGCGTGTCGTAGAAGGCGACTAAAAGGGGAGGGAGCGGGGGGCTGGAAATCCTCCCCTCTCGTTTTTTTTAATTTTCCAAAAGAAGGAACAGAGAATTGGGCCAGGTGAGGGTATTCCCTCAAAGGCCCAGTCCTCTGTTCTGAACGCTACCTCGCTAATGCGGGAAATGGCGAATAGTTTGAAAGAAAAAAAAGAATATATATATATATATATATATATATATATATATATATATATATATATATATATATATATATATATATATTATCCCTGGGGATAGGGGAGAAAGAATACTTCCCACGCATTCCCTGCGTGTCGTAGAAGGCGACTAAAAGGGAAGGGAGCGGGGGGCTGGAAATCCTCTCCTCCCATTTTTTTTTAACTTTCCAAAAGAAGGAACAGAGAAGGGGGCCAGGTGAGGATATTCCCTCAAAGGCCCAGTCCTCTGTTCTTAACGCTACCTCGCTAATGCGGGAAATGTCGAATATGAATATATATATATATATATATATATATATATATATATATATATATATATATATATATATATATATATATAATCTAGACTCCTACCTCCTATTTCTCTCCCTCTCATTGCCATGTTGGAATCACGATTAGGGAAGTTAAGCAGCGGTGTGTCTGCATGGTAAATGAATGGGTGACCGCCTGACAGCACCAGATACTACTGGCACATGTGGTGAGCGCCACGCGTTAACCCTGACTAATATCCGGCTAAATCTGGTTATCAATACTCAAAAGTACACTCCCAACGTACGACCCTTCCTTGTAATCTTCTTGCCTCCCTCGCAAATTACCGGGAGTGAGTTGGGGGAGGTAAGACGGGAAATGCTAGAAGGGGACACAACACTCCCTCCCTCCTGGGGTACAGTCCAGGTGCCGGACCAAAACACACGCCTCTCCACAACTGACTCACCTCATACATATATAATCAGCCTCAAATTCTTTCCATAAGACTCTCGTCTTAAAAATGTACATATATAATAATAATAAACCAAAAATTAATACCACAAGAACTGTACATAAGAATTAAATGAGATACAAGATAGATCTTATTCACATACCATTGATAACATTTATGCCATGTACCTGGCATTTACGTTCCTAACTTATTGATTACCATTTAACGATTACATTTTCGCGTTCCTGTTTTCTTTATACTAAGTGACAATCCTTAAATATAGCTGTAACTTCGTTTATACCACCTGTCCCAAGCTATTATTCCCAGCACACTAGAAGCTACTTAGAAAATACATCACTCCGTCAAATTAGTCATCAATACAGTACAAAACAAATGGTCAACTGATTGTTTGGAAAACCAAATCCCTCACATTAGTGATCTCTTCTTACATTTACGGAAAGTATCATTTCCAAACTGTAGTGATGTTGTATGAAGTTCAACCGTGCATTTCTAGAGTACTGTAGTTAGAGTCCGGCACACTACCACACACCCAACACAACACAGCCCACAGGTTTCACCTCTAGTACTGCACGCCCGCACAGCTCACCCTGCCGCCATTACTGTGACGTCACTTGTGCCAGCACATCGCTCTCCATAGAAACTTTCATATTACATTACCTATGTGTTACAAAGGATATTTACATAAATTGTAATACAGGGAAGTATACTGTACTAAATTCTTTTTTAACATGATGACTAAAGACTAAAATCAAGAATGATAAAAGTAAATTATGGAGTGAGTAATATACTTATGGGCAACTACCCGGTCGTCCAGGCCACAGAAACATAAACATGTGGCGCCTGCAGTCGAACGAAATCTACTGATACTTTACCAGAATTATTCATGAACGTCTCAGAACTATGCGACACTACACAGCAAAAAAGAGAAAATTCCTGTCAAAGACTTGAAGGGGATGAGTGGAGGCTACTAAGGGGCACTATCATTACATCTCTCGATGAATTGTTCAATGTCCATGACACTGATCCTCTATAAAAACTTTAAAAAGATTATGATCATGTCACCCCTCACTCTTCTCTCTTCCATGGCAGGTAATTCTAGAGCCTCTGGCCTTTTGCTGTAACTCAGCTCTCCTAACTTTGATACAATCTTTGTTGCCCTTCTCTGGACCTTTACTATTATCTCTGTAATTTTTAGATGCGGTGATCAAGTTTGAAAAATGTACTCTAGTTATGGCTGAGTGTGTGTGTGTGTGTGTGTGTGTGTGTGTGTGATTAATATCTGTGCGTTACGGATAGAAAATTGACCGTCGCGTTGCCTCATATCTTAACGTAGTATAGATGAGACACGTCTTTCTTCTACGTATGTTCACACATACACCCAAGCATACGCCAGGTACCCGTTTTATCGACCAACCCCTGAGGGAGGATGAACAGCTGGGTGGACTGTGGACCGGCTGCCGCGACCAAGATTCGATCCAGAGTGGGTTTGATCCCAGGCGTCCCGTGTAAGCGTGCTGTTCTGTACTGGAAAATCCTGCACTCATGAAATACCATTTCTTACACTTTCTCTAATACCTCACAACTTCTTCAGCTCCTAGTTGCTGTCCGTATGTACGAGGAGGAGGTTCAACAGTCGTGGAGGCCCCAGCCCAAAGTTTACACTGTAAGGGACAGTGAATTTCCCAGTAGTGTCTACAAGTCTCATCCACAGAGGCTGGTCCCACGCGCGTGCACTGATCCCCTGCCTCACCTCCCTCAGCGCTGCGCTCGTCCACCAGAGTATCGTCCGGGGATTCCCGTGGGATTTCAAAGACCATCTTACCTGTGTACACATCATCGTGGCTCATCAGAGGATGCACGTCGTTACGACCCTTGTGCATGACGGTACGACCCTCGGTCATGACGGTACGACCCTTACGCATGAAGGTACAACCCTTGGGCAAGATGGCACGACACTTGGGTCTCATGGCCAAGCCTATGACCTGACCCTTGAGGATTAAGTTAAAAACCAGGTCAAATGGTTTACTCACGACTCGACCTATTCTGATCACAGGCCACAGAATTTCACAGTACAAACAACAAACTTCTAATTTATTCTCTCTCTCTCTCTCTCTCTCTCTCTCTCTCTCTCTCTCTCTCTCTCTCTCTCTCTCTCTCTCTCTCTCTCTCTCTCTCTCCCTACCTACCTATCTATCTTTCTAATATCCCTTGTCTGACGTTCAACTCGACTGGTATCAACAATATGTCATGCAAAACTCCCCATCATACATTTCCAACACAGATAAACATTTTCCTCCACCTCTCCTGGCTCACATGTCCGCCACTGCACTACATATATCCCAAAGCGGTTATACAGTGTACGATTAGCAATACAAGATCTTGATCGGTTCACTCATGATCACCACCACAACCACACGACAACTGCCAAGGTCACTACTACAACCACACCACAACTACCACGGCTACTACCATAACCGTACCACAACCGCTAGTCAATAATACAACCATAACACAACCATACCATAAGTCAAACTCATTACCACAACCACACCACAAAATCTAAGGTCACAACCACTACTATACCACAATGGCCAAGATCACTACCACAACCATACCACAACAGCCAAGGTCACTACCACAACAATACCACAACGGCCAAGGTCACTACCACAACAATATCACAACGGTCAAGGTCACTACCACAACCATACAACGGCCAAGGTCACTACCACAACCATACCACAACGGCCAAGGTCACTACCACAACGATACCACAACGGTCAAGGTCACTACCACAACCATACAACGGCCAAGGTCACTACCACAACCATACCACAACGGTCAAGGTCACTACCACAACCATACAACGGCCAAGGTCACTACCACAACCATACCACAACGGCCAAGGTCACTACCACAACCATACCACAACGGTCAAGATCACTAGCACATCCATTACGGTAGCAGTACCTGACCTTCAGCCATAATAACCTAACACCAGGGATCACAAGGGGTCAGGTGCCCCGGTCCTCGCCCGTACAGTAACCTAACGTCCCAAGAAGGCACGATATTTCGCCATAAATTTCAGGTAAATACTCCTTTGTCTAGCTAGGGCAGGGCAGGGTCGACGTGGGGCAGAGGCTTCACCGACCCCCGACGTCATAGTGAATGAAAGGCTATAACAGTAAGGAATAATCAAATAACTGTTATGCACTTAAGGGAAAATTAACTAAATTTATAATATAAAAATTCATCTGTGATACATCATCATCTTCTGACTTCACGAATTTTCTTTAGATAAATTTGTCCCAATTTTTGGAAATGTTGAGAAATTTGAAATATTCTTAAATTTTCCTGTTCTTACGATTTAAAATGTGAATGCTTTACAAAATCGATCTCCAGATATGAGACAATAGATTGGAAACTTTTCAGTTCTCTCCTGGTTCGTGATTGCATGCCTGGCCTCACTGAACGTACAAGACACAACAAGCTGTCCAGGTCATGACCATACATATAACGACTGGCTGTCACAAGATGTTCGTAGCCAGCCCATAAGAGGACGGTACGACCCTTGAGCAACTTGAACACGACGGTACGACACTTCCGCACGATTGTACGACCCTTCCGCACGATTGTACGACCCTTCCGCACGACTGTACGACCCTTCCGCGCGATTGTACGACCCTTCCGCACGATTGTACGACCCTTCCGCACGATGGTACGACCCTTCCGCACGACTGTACGACCCTTCCGCACGATTCTACGACCCTTCCCCACGATGGTACGACCCTTCCACGTGATTGTACGACCCTTCCCCATGATGGTACGACCCTTCCGCACGATTGTACGACCCTTCCGCACGATGGTACGACCCTTCCGCACGATTGTACGACCCTTCCCCACGATGGTACGACCCTTCCGCACGATTGTACGACCCTTCCGCACGACTGTACGACCCTTCCGCACGATGGTGCGGCCCTTCCGCACGATTCTACGACCCTTCCCCACGACGGTACGACCCTTCCACGTGATTGTACAACCCTTCCGCACGACTGTGCGACCCTTCCGCGCGATTGTACGACCCTTGGGCACGACAGCTCGAGCCTTGAACACGACTGTACGACACTGCCCCCATGAACCATACGACCCTTCAGGACAACAATACAACCATTGAGCACGACAGTACGAGCCCTTGGGTCTGATGGCCTGGCCTCTGACCTGACTCTCAGACGTCAGCACAACAGCCAAGCCATCATAACTCAAGGATCGTATCGTCGTGCTGTCGTTCTTAACGCCAGTAGTAACACCAAAATCATTACCACTTGCAGTGATTGGAGGAGACGACATACATTAGAAGCCATCCACATTGGACTGAAAGCGTCTGTCATCAACATCTAGACAAACATTACCACCGCCATACACCCCTTTGATGGCCTGCCAATAGGACGTAGACCTAATGCCGTTTTAGGAAAGATGAGACACATCACTGACTCGCCACAGGCTACTAACTTCGCCATTTCTGGACAGGAGGAACGCGTCGCTGACCAACGCGATCCTGGGTAACGAAGGTCAGAGAGAATCAGACGAGCCCAACCTGACCTCAACTCCACATCCAGACAATAATGATGTCGCTTGGCCCAATTTAGTGTATTTATTGATAGACTTTCCATAGTCTTACCTCGTTTAATAATGTTCTTCTGTTGTCTCAACTGTGCGTTTTTCTATGTTTCTGTTCTCACATTTTGTAATTAGATTGTAACTCATACTACCCGTAATGATATTGGTATTTTGTATCACTTCTAGTATTTTCCCTTACTTTTATATGGTACGCACTACGCACTGTGGTCTTTTGTTCCTAGTGTGTTTATATATATATATATATATATATATATATATATATATATATATATATATATATATATATATACTTTTTTTTTTTTTGCTTTGTCTCTGTCTCCCGCGTTTGCGAGGTAGCGCAAGGAAACAGACGAAAGAAATGGCCCAACCCACCCCCATACACATGTATATACATACGTCCACACACGCAAATATACATACCCACACAGCTTTCCATGGTTTACCCCAGACGCTTCACATGCCCTGATTCAATCCACTGACAGCACGTCAACCCCGGTATACCACATCGCTCCAATTCACTCTATTCCTTGCCCTCCTTTCACCCTCCTGCATGTTCAGGCCCCGATCACACAAAATCTTTTTCACTCCATCTTTCCACCTCCAATTTGGTCTCCCTCTTCTCCTCGTTCCCTCCACCTCCGACACATATATCCTCTTGGTCAATCTTTCCTCACTCATTCTCTCCATGTGCCCAAACCATTTCAAAAGCACCCTCTTCTGCTCTCTCAACCACGCTCTTTTTATTTCCACACATCTCTCTTACCCTTACGTTACTTACTCGATCAAACCACCTCACAACACACATTGTCCTCAAACATCTCAATTCCAGCACATCCATCCTCCTGCGCACAACTCTATCCATAGCCCACGCCTCGCAACCATACAACATTGTTGGAACCACTATTCCTTCAAACATACCCATTTTTGCTTTCCGAGATAATGTTCTCGACTTCCACACATTCTTCAAAGCTCCCAGGATTTTCGCCCCCTCCCCAACCCTATGATCCACTTCCGCTTCCATGGTTCCATCCGCTGCCAGATCCACTCCCAGATATCTAAAACACTTTACTTCCTCCAGTTTTTCTCCATTCAAACTTACCTCCCAATTGACTTGACCCTCAACCCTACTGTACCTAATAACCTTGCTCTTATTCACATTTACTCTTAACTTTCTTCTTTCACACACTTTACCAAACTCAGTCACCAGCTTCTGCAGTTTCTCACATGAATCAGCCACCAGGGCTGTATCATCAGCGAACAACTGACTCACTTCCCAAGCTCTCTCATCCCCAACAGACTTCATACTTGCCCCTCTTTCCAAAACTCTTGCATTTACCTCCCTAACATCCCCATCCATAAACAAATTAAACAACCATGGAGACATCACACACCCCTGCCGCAAACCAACATTCACTGAGAACCAATCACTTTCCTCTCTTCCTACACGTACACATGCCATACATCCTCGATAAAAACTTTTCACTGCTTCTAACAACTTGCCTCTCACACCATATATTCTTAATACCTTCCACAGAGCATCTCTATCAACTCTATCATATGCCTTCTCCAGATCCATAAATGCTACATACAAATCCATTTGCTTTTCTAAGTATTTCTCACATACATTCTTCAAAGCAAACACCTGATCCACACATCCTCTACCACTTCTGAAACCACACTGCTCTTTCCCAATCTGATGCTCTGTACATGCCTTCACCCTCTCAATCAATACCCTCCCATATAATTTACCAGGAATACTCAACAAACTTATACCTCTGTAATTTGAGCACTCACTCTTATCCCCTTTGCCTTTGTACAATGGCACTATGCACGCATTCCGCCAATCCTCAGGCACCTCACCATGAGTCATACATACATCAAATAACCTTACCAACCAGTCAATAATACAGTCACCCCCTTTTTTAATAAATTCCACTGCAATACCATCCAAACCTGCTGCCTTGCCGGCTTTCATCTTCCGCAAAGCTTTTACTACCTCTTCTCTGTTTACCAAATCATTTTCCCTAACCCTCTCACTTTGCACACCACCTCGACCAAGACACCCTATATCTGCCACTCTATCATCAAACACATTCAACAAACCTTCAAAATACTCACTCCATCTCCTTCTCACATCCCCACTACTTGTTATCACCTACCCATTTGCGCCCTTCACTGAAGTTCCCATTTGCTCCATTGTCTTACGCACTTTATTTACCTCCTTCCAGAACATCTTTTTACTCTCCCTAAAATTTAATGATACTCTCTCACCCCAACTCTCATTTGCCCTCTTTTTCACCTCTTGCACCTTTCTCTTGACCTCCTGTCTCTTTCTTTTATACATCTCTCACTCAATTGCATTTTTTCCCTGCAAAAATCGTCCAAATGCCTCTCTCTTCTCTTTCACTAATAATCTTACTTCTTCATCCCACCACTCACTACCCTTTCTAATCAACCCACCTCCCACTCTTCTCATGCCACAGGCATCTTTTGCGCAATCCATCACTGATTCCCTAAATACATCCCATTCCTCCCACACTCCCCTTACTTCCATTGTTCTCACCTTTTTCCATTCTGTACTCAGTCTCTCCTGGTACTTCCTCATACAAGTCTCCTTCCCAAGCTCACTTACTCTCACCACCCTCTTCACCCTGACATTCACTCTTCTTTTCTGAAAACCCATACTAATCTTCACCTTGGCCTCCACAAGATAATGATCAGACATCCCTCCAGTTGCACCTCTCAGCACATTAACATCCAAAAGTCTCTCTTTCGCGCGCCTGTCAATTAACACGTAATCCAATAACGCTCTCTGGCCATCTCTCCTACTTACATAAGTATACTTATGTATATCTCGCTTTTTAAACTAGGTATTCCCAATCACCAGTCCTTTTTCAGCACATAAATCTACAAGCTCTTCACCATTTCCATTTACAACACTGAACACCCCATGTATACCAATTATTCCCTCAACTGCCACATTACTCACCTTTCTCCCGCTGTACCTGTTGTCCCTAGGTGAGGATAAACAGCTGGGTGATTGTGGACCGACTGCCGCGTCCAGGATTCGAACTTGTGCGGGTTTGATCCCAGGCGGCCCGTGCGTGCGTTGGAGAATGTTCTTCCACCCACCAATGATGCTACTACGTTTGTGAATCAAGAACCATTGCAACACAAACCTCGCCAGGTAGTAGAGTGTCCCGCAGTGTATCGAGACAGACTTCCCCAGAACTTTTTTAAAGGGGAAGTAAATGTTTATAGTCGTGTTACTGGAGTGATAGTTTTCATACATGGTGCTTTGACAAGAAAATAGTGAAATTGGAAAAAATGTAGCTTAGACATTGAAGCTTATTGATACAGTAGTTAAATTGATGAGAACTGCTATTGACGTTTGTGTAAATAAATTATACATTTCCCTTTTCCATAGCCAAAGGTTGAAGAATTATGTGACATTCATTTTTTCATTTCATTTCAAGCTAGAAGTTTCAGTTTTCTAAATTGTTTCTTACATTTTTCATATGTTTATATATGTATATGTGTGTGTGTGTGTATATGTGCGTATGTATGTATATGTATATATATATATGTATATATATATATATATATATATATATATATATATATATATATATATATATATATATATATATTATCCCTGGGGATAGGGGTGAAAGAATACTTCCCACGCATTCCTCGCGTGTCGTAGAAGGCGACTAGAGGGGACGGGAGCGGGGAGCCAGAAATCCTCCCCTCCTTGTATTTTTTAACTTTCTAAAATGGGAAACAGAAGAAGGAGTCACGCGGGGAGTGCTCATCCTCCTCGAAGGCTCAGACTGGGGTGTCTAAATGTGTGTGGATGTAACCAAGATGTGAAAAAAGGAGAGATAGGTAGTATGTTTGAGGAAAGGAACCTGGATGTTTTGGCTCTGAGTGAAACGAAGCTCAAGGGTAAAGGGGAAGAGTGGTTTAGGAATGTCTTGGGAGTAAAGTCAGGGGTTAGTGAGAGGACAAGAGCAAGGGAAGGAGTAGCAGTACTCCTGAAACAGGAGTTGTGGGAGTATGTGATAGAATGTAAGAAAGTAAATTCTCGATTAATATGGGTAAAACTGAAAGTTGATGGAGAGAGATGGGTATTTATTGGGGCATATGCACCTGGGCATGAGAAGAAAGATCATGAGAGGCAAGTGTTTTGGGAGCAGCTGAATGTGTTAGGGGTTTTGATGCACGAGACCGGGTTATAGTGATGGGTGATTTGAATGCAAAGGTGAGTAATGTGGCAGTTGAGGGAATAATTGGTATACATGGGGTGTTCAGTGTTGTAAATGGAAATGGATATATATATATATATATATATATATATATATATATATATATATATATATATATATATATATATATATATATATATATATATTTTTTTTTTTTTTTTGTCGCTGTCTCCCGCGTTTGCGAGGTAGCGCAAGGAAACAGACGAAAGAAATGGCCCAACCCACCCCCATACACATGTATATACATACGTCCACAAACGCAAATATACATACCTACACAGCTTTCCATGGTTTACCCCAGACGCTTCACATGCCTTGATTCAATCCAATGACAGCACGTCAACCCCGGTATACCACATCGCTCCGATTCACTCTATTCCTTGCCCTCCTTTCACCCTCCTGCATGTTCAGGCCCCGATCACACAAAATCTTTTTCACTCCATCTTTCCACCTCCAATTTGGTCTCCCTCTTCTCCTCGTTCCCTCCACCTCCGACACATATATCCTCTTGGTCAATCTTTCCTCACTCATTCTCTCCATGTGCCCAAACCATTTCAAAAGCACCCTCTTCTGCTCTCTCAACCACGCTCTTTTTATTTCCACACATCTCTCTTACCCTTACGTTACTTATTCGATCAAACCACCTCACACCACACATTGTCCTCAAACATCTCATTTCCAGCACATCCATCCTCCTGCGCAAAACTCTATCCATAGCCCACGCCTCGCAACCATACAACATTGTTTGAACCACTATTCCTTCAAATATACCCATTTTTGCTTTCCGAGATAATGTTCTCGACTTCCACACATTCTTCAGGGCTCCCAGAATTTTCGCCCCCTACCCCACCCTATGATCCACTTCCGCTTCCATGGTTCCATCCGCTGCCAGATCCACTCCCAGATATCTAAAACACTTTTCTTCCTCCAGTTTTTCTCCATCCAAACTTACCTCCCAATTGACTTGACCCTCAACCCTACTGTACCTAATAACCTTGCTCTTATTCACATTTACTCTCAACTTTCTTCTTTCACACACTTTACCAAACTCAGTCACCAGCTTCTGCAGTTTCTCACATGAATCAGCCACCAGCGCTGTATCATCAGCGAACAACAACTGACTCACTTCCCAAGCTCTCTCATCCACAACAGACTTCATACTTGCCCCTCTTTCCAAAACTCTTGCATTCACCTCCCTAACAACCCCATCCATAAACAAATCAAACAACCATGGAGACACCACACACCCCTGCCGCAAACCTACATTCACTGAGAACCAATCACTTTCATCTCTTCCTACACGTACACATGCCTTACATCCTCGATAAAAACTTTTCACTGCTTCTAACAACTTGCCTCTCACACCATATATTCTTAATACCTTCCACAGAGCATCTCTATCAACTCTATCATATGCCTTCTCCAGATCCATAAATGCTACATACAAATCCATTTGCTTTTCTAAGTATTTCTCACATACATTCTTCAAAGCAAACACCTGATCCACACGTCCTCTACCACTTCTGAAACCACACTGCTCTTTCCCAATCTGATGCTCTGTACATGCCTTCACCCTCTCAATCAATACCCTCCCATATAATTTACCAGGAATACTCAACAAACTTATACCTCTGTAATTTGAGCACTCACTCTTATCCCCTTTGCCTTTGTACAATGGCACTATGCACGCATTCCGCCAATCCTCAGGCACCTCACCATGAGTCATACATACATTAATTAACCTTACCAACTAGTCAATAATACAGTCACCCCCTTTTTTAATAAATTCCACTGCAATACCATCCAAACCTGCTGCCTTGCCGGCTTTCATCTTCCGCAAAGTTTTATATATATATATATATATATATATATATATATATATATATATATATATATATATATATATATATATATATATATATATATATATATATATCACCGAATGAAGACGGTTACGACAATATTATCCGGCCGATATTAGTCATCAACAAAAAGTTGTTGGAACACTTGGTCCTGCCTGTGGTGCAGCGTCGTTACTGCCGTATGAAAAACGACCGACGGGAAATACTGTAGGGAAGTTATACAAAATATATGTCGTAATTTCCATGGAGAAAACTAGAAGTTAATTTTTTATCCAAGTTGTAAGTTAAGGTCCAGGTTGAACGTCTGTCATGAGGGGATAATTGAGGCAAAATGCGAGCCAGAGGTAAGGATTTTATACCATGTGAATATTTAAATCCTCACGAGTTATCTGATCTTCACTTTTCTGCCTATGACCAAAGGTTATGTATGAGGTTACAGTGTGACTTCTTAAACACGGCCGAAGGGTAAGCGATGACCAAAGAGTCGGGTTAATGGTCAACAGGGAGTTCGCTAGGCTCAACAGGCCACACAAAGATGGGTTCAAACTAGGAGCCTAGCAACGCCATACGTGGGAATACTTCGAAGCTCAGAGCAAATACACCAGATGAACGATGATAATTGTACCATAAAAAAAGAAAGGGAAGTCTGAACTGTTCTTTGTAAGATGAAGAGACAGAACAGCCAGAGGCCTTAACGTGATGTTAAGAAATATGACAGAAAAGATTTAACGATTTACTCTTAACGAATTTATTTTTACAGTATAAAGGTAGGAGATGTGGACGAATGGAATAAACTGAATATTGAGAGTGTGACTGTACGTACATAGCCTTTCAAAAGCTTAATGAAAATGAATTATAGTGAAGTTCAAGTGATGGGGCCCCAAGAGTGGACAACCCCTTTCAATACATATGTGTGACCACACACACACACACACACACACACACACACTCAAACACATATACACACACAGCACAAATAAGCATACACGGCCCCCTCACAGACAGACAATTAACAGGACATATCTCCAATTAGTTATTACAATAAACAAAGAAAACAATTACCTTCATATTATATGCCAGACCTTGATCAGTAATTACTGGCCCCGACCATGACATTTACATTAAGTTTATTTACAAAGTGATAAAGATAACGACAGACTAATCCACAAAACTATTCTTGTGTTCAAGATAAGAACAGTGTCACCAAATGGGGTAATTTTCTTAAATGTTTAGCTACTCTTACGGCCAGGGGGCAATCTTTTGGGCAAGTTATCTTACGGGTTAGTAAATCTATAGGAAAAGTTATCTTCTAAGCAGGAGTTACATTATGATCAGGGGGTTATCTTATGGACGAGGTTACCTTTTGGGCAAGTTATCTTATGGCCAGGATTATCTTACGGGCAAGTTACTTCCACGGGATATCTTATGGAGAAGTTATCTCTAAGGATTACCTCATGGGCAAGCTATCTTATGCCTAAGGGTTACCTTATGGGCAACTTAACTCTATGGGTTATCTTATGGGAAACTTAACTCTAAGGGTTGCCTTATGGGCAACTTAACTCTAAGGGTTGCCTTATGGGCAACTTAACTCTAAAGGTTACCTTATGGGCAACTTAACTCTAAGGGTTACCTTATGGGCAACTTAACTCTAAGGGTTGCCTTATGGGCAACTTAACTCTAAAGGTTACCTTATGGGCAACTTAACTCTAAGGGTTACCTTATGGGCAACTTAACTCTTAGGGTTATCTTATGGGCAACTTAACTCTAAAGGTTACCTTATGGGCAACTTAACTCTAAGGGTTACCTTATGGGCAACTTAACTCTAAGGGTTACCTTATGGGCAACTTAACTCTAAGGGTTACCTTATGGGCAACTTAACTCTAAGGGTTATCTTATGGACATGATCTAACTTATCTTCAGTTAAGTTGTCGTATGACCAAGTGAAATCTTATAGGAAAGACTAGCTTACGAACACGGATAATGGTACTGACGGATAACAATGTGACACACGGCTAACACGGGTGTGAGGTATGGATAACGGAGTGTGAGGTATGGATAACGAGGTATGAGGCACGGATATAGGGGTGTGAGCCACGGACAACGGGGTATGAGCCAAGGATAAAGGGATGAGAGGCATGGATAACGGAATGCGAGGCACGGATTACGGAGAATGAGGCACGGGCAACGGAGTGCAAGTTGTCGATAACTGGAAAAAAGGCACGGGTGATGAGGTGTGAGGCACGGATAACGACTGTGAGGCACGGATAATGGGGCGTAAGGCACGGATAACGAGTGTGAGACATGGATAATGGGGCGTAAGGCACGGATAAGGGATAACGAGTGGGAGGCACGGATAATGGGGCGTACGGCACGGATAACGAGTGTGAGACATGGATAATGGGGCGTAAGGCACGGATAAGGGATAACGAGTGGGAGGCACGGATAATGGAGCGCACGGCACGGATAACGAGTGTGAGACATGGATAATGGGGCGTAAGGCACAGATAACGGATAACGAGTGGGAGGCACGGATAATGGAGCGCACGGCACGGATAACGAGTGGGAGGCACGGATAATGGAGCGCACGGCACGGATAACGAGTGTGAGACATGGATAATGGGGCGTAAGGCACAGATAACGGATAACGAGTGGGAGGCACGGATAATGGGGCGTGAAACACAGACAGCGGGATATGAGGCATGGATACGGGATCAGAGGTATGGATATCTGGGTGTGAGACACGATAAAGGGGTTGAGGCTAGGTTAATGGGTGCGAGGCAAGGATAAAGGGATATGGGGCACGGATAACGGGTGTGAGGCACAGATAACGGGGTGTGAGGTACATATAACGGAGTGTGAGGCATGGATAAAGGGCTGTGAGACACAGGAAACGGATGTGAGACAGATAACGGGTATGAGGCACAGATAACGGGTATGTGAGGCACATAACGGGAATGTGAGGCACAGATAACGGGTATGTGAGGCACAGATAACGGAAACATGAGGCACAGATAACGGAAACGTGAGGAACAGATAACGGGTATGTGAGGCACAAATAACGGAAATGTGAGGCACAGATAACGGGTATGCGAGGCACAGATACCGGGAATGTGAGGCACAGATAACAGAAATGTGAGGCACAAATAACGGGTATGTGAGGAACAGATAACGGGTATGTGAGGCACAGATAAAGGAAATGTGAGGCACAGATAACGGGAACGTGAAGCACAGATAAGGGGTATGTGAAGCAGATAACGGGTATGTGAGGCACAGATAACGGGTATGTGAGGCACAGATAACGGGAATGTGAGGCACAGATAACGGGAACGTGAAGCACAGATAACGGGTATGTGCGTCACAGATAACGGGTATGTGAGGCACAGATAACGGAAATGTGAGGCACAGATAACAGGTATGTGAGGCACAGATAACGGGAATGTGAGGCACAGATAACGGAAATGTGAGGCACAGATATCGGGTATGTGAGGCACAGATAACGGGTATGTGAGGCACAGATAACGGGTATGTGAAGCACAGATAACGGGTATGTGAAGCACAGATAACAGACATGTGAAGCACAGATAACGGGTATGTGAAGCACAGATAACAGGTATGAGGCACAGATTACGGGTATGTGAGGCACAGATTACGGGTATGTGAGGCACAGATAACGGGTATGTGAAGCACAGATAACGGGTATGTGAGGCACAGATCATGGGTATGTGAGGCACAGATAACGGGTATGTGAAGCACAGGTAACGGGTACGTGAAGCACAGATAACGGGTATGTGAGGCACATATAACGGGAATGTGAAGCACAGATAACGGGTATGTGAAGCACAGATAACTGGTATGTGAAGAACAGATAACAGATATGTGAAGCACAAACAACGGGTATGTGAAGCGCAGATAACGGGTATGTGAAGCGCAGATAACGGGTATGTGAAGTACAGATAATAGGCATGTGAGGCACAGATTACGGGTATTTGAGGCACAGATAACGGGTATGTGAAGCACAGATAACGGGTATGTGAAGCACAGATAACGGGTATGTGAAGCACAGATAACGGGTATGTGAAGCACAGATAACGGGTATGTGAAGCACAGATAACGGGTATGTGAAGCACAGATAACAGGTATGAGGCACAGATAACGGGTATGTGAAGCACAGATAACGGGTATGTGAAGCACAGATAACGGGTATGTGAAGCACAGATAACAGGTATGCGACGCACAGATAACGGGTATGTGAAGCACGGATAACAGGTATGCGAAGCACAGATAACGGGTATGTGAGGCACAGATAACAGGTATGTGAAGCACATAACGGGTATGTGAAGCACAAATAACGGGTATGTGAAGCACAGATAACAGGTATGTGAGGCAGAGATAACGGGTATGTGAGGCACAGATAACCGGTATGTGAGGCACGGATAACTGGCTTGTGAGGCACGGATAACTGGGTGTGAGGTAAGTACCGGGGAGAGGGAGTCCTCCGTGGCCGCCAGTAATTACAAGGTGGGGGAGTAATTGTGACGTCACAGGTAGATTTATGAGGCCTGCATCGTCGTGTGTGTGTGTGTGTGTGTGTGTCGGGGGGGGGGGGGGGGGGGGCTAGCTCATTATGTCTGCATGGCATGAGCGGGATCCCTCCCTCCCTCGTCTCACTGCATAGCACGAGCGGGCTCTCTCTCTCTCTCCCTCCTCCCCTCTCTTTCTGCATGACATGAGCAGAATCTCTTTCTCTCTCTCTCAGCTCACTCTTACTGACATTAGATAGCAAGTACCATTCAGCAATTTTATCAAGATCGTCTTGTGTCTTAGCCCATCTTTCTAGATCCACTTGTAATCATAGCCTATCTTCTTCAGTTGATATGGCACTGCCGATCTTTGTGTCATCTGCAAATTTGAACGCTAGGTTATTTAGTCCTACGTCAATATCGCTCATACAAATGATGAAAAGTATGGGCCCAAGTACGGATCCTGGGGGACTCCACTTGTAACGGGTGACCACGGTAATGATTCCCCATTTACTACGACTCTCCAATTTCTTAAGTAACCAGTACTTCCCGAGGTTGGACTTTGTGCATCATCTGTTTCACGTGGAAGACTTCGTCAAATGCTTTCTGGAAGTCCAGAAATATTGTTTCTATTGTTTTTGTTTTGTTTTGGGTATTGAATACTGTATGATGAAATTCAAGGAGGTTTGTAAGACATGATTTGCGTCTCCTAAAACCAAGTTGTGTATTATTGATCAAGGTGTGTTGTTTCAGACAGGCTACGATTAGATACACTCCAGAAGTTTACATGTAATTCATGTGAGACTATAGGACGGTAATTACTAAGCAATTCTCAGCTTGGATTTTTGTATAAAGGAGTGACGTCTGCCAGTCTCCAGTCCTGTGGGACTATTCCTTCCTGGAGCGATTTGTGAAAACTTTGGGTTAACGGTCGGACAATTTCGTGTTTGACGTTTTTAATCACTCGTGGACAGAAACAGTCAGGACCTGGGCTTTTAGTAGCCTTCAGCTTATCTACCTGTGTTAGTGCATCTCTAACTGTAACGTTGAATTCTAGCATCGTATGAGTGCTATTCATCAGTCTCAAAATTTGTACCGTTGCTTTCTAGTGTCAAAACAGAACTGACAACTTCTTCAGGGTTGCTGATATGTTTTTATCGTCCACTGTGGGTTCTCCATCCTTGTTTATTAGGTGTCCAATTTCCTTCCTTATATTTTTCTTATTAATGATATATCTATAAAATCTTTTAGGATCCCTATTACTGTCTCTTGAGACCCTAAAAGATTTCATAGATATATCAATAGTAAGAAACATATAAGGAGTTGAAAGGACCCTTAGTATATAAGAATGGGGAACCCATTGTGGACGATAAAAGCATAGCAACAACCCTAAACATGTTTCTTAATTCTGCTTTTACGCAAAGACACGAATTTTGAAACATTAAATAGTACTCACAAGATACAAGTATTCGCCCTCACAATTAGAGAAGCACTAACAGACAAATAAGCTAAAGACTATGATATAAGTCCAGGTCGTGATCACTTCTATGCATGAGTGATTAAAAACGTCAAAGACGAAATTACCGGAACGGTAACCCAGAGTTTTGATAAATCGATCCAGGACGGAATAGTCCCACAGGACTGGAGACTGGCAGACGTCACTCGTATATACGAAAAGGAAACCGAGAATTGCCTGGTAATTACCGTCCTATTAGCCTCACATTAATTATATGCAAACTTCTGGAATCGATTATATGAGACAGAATCGTAGCCTACCTGGAACAACACAGTCTGATCAATTGAGAGGAGAGTGAGCTATTCCAGGTGCAGGTTGGTCTGAGGCAGGGGTGTGTGATGACACCATGGCTGTTTAACCTCCTTATGGATGGGGTGGTGATGGAGGTAAATGCAGGTATGCCTTCTGTGGTGGGTGAGAGAGCCTGGAAAGTGAGAAACTGCAGAAGTTGGTGTCCGAGTTTGGGAAAGTGCGTGCAAGGAGAAAGTTGTGAGATGTGAACCAAAACAAGGTTATCAAGTTTAGCAGTGCACAGAGACAGGTTAGTCAGGGTGAATCTGAATGGAAAAGAAGTTAGAGGAAGTAAGCGGTTTAGATATCTAGGAGAGGACAACATGGCAACGAATGAAACCATTGAAGCGAAAGTGAGTCATAGGGTGGATGAGGGGGAGCACTGACGAAAGGTCGATATCTAGGAGGGCAAAACTATGTATGTTTGGAGGTACAGTAGTCCTAACGATGTTATATAGATGCGAGACGTGGGATGAAGATGAGGAGGTACGGAGGAGGGTGGATGTATCTGAAATGAAATGTCTGGGGAAAATATATGGTGCGAGGGGCGTTGATAACGTAAACAATAAAAGAGTATAAGAGGTGTGCTGAAACAGCGAAAAAGTACGAAAGAAAAACACAGACACACACACACACACACACTTCGTCTCTTCCATGTATATCAACTGACTGTTATATTTCTCTCTTGTGTCTCCCCTTATAATGTGACTATTACACGAAAGTGCACTTGGGAACTTACCGTGTACCAATTTTCCCCGTGGACTCATAGGAATATATATATATATATATATATATATATATATATATATATATATATATATATATATATATATATATATATATATATATATATATATATCCCTGGGGATAGGGGATTAAGAATACTTACCACGTATTCCCTGCGTGTCGTAGAAGGCGACTAAAAGGGGAGGGAGCGGGGGGCTGGAAATCCTCCCCTCTCGTTTTTTTTTTTTTTAATTTTCCAAAAGAAGGAGCAGTCCTCTGTTCTTAACGCTACCTCGCTAACGCGGGAAATGGCGAATAGTTTAAAAAAAGATATATATATATATATATATATATATATATATATATATATATATATATATATATATATATATATATATAAAGAGAGAGAGAGAGATAGATAGATAGATAGATAGATAGATAGAGAGAGAGAGAGAGAGAGAGAGAGAGAGAGAGAGAGAGAGAGAGAGAGAGAGAGAGAGAGAGAGAGAGTCATATATCTATTCATTATACTTTGTCGCTGTCTCCCGCGTTAGCGAGGTTGCGCACGGAAACAGACGTAAGAATGGCCCAACCCACCCACATACACATGTATATACATACATGTTCACACATGCACATATACATACCAATACATTTCAACGTATACATACATATACATATATACACATGTACATAATTCATATTTGTTGCCTTTATTCACTCCCGTCGCCACCTCGCCACACATGAAATAAGAACCCCCACCTCCCGCATGCGTGCGAGGTAGCGCTAGGAAAAGACAACAAGGCCACATTCGTTCACACTCAGTCTCTAGCTGTCAAGTATATTACACCGAAACCACTGCTCCCTTTACACATCCAGGTCCCACAAACTTTCCATGGTTTATCCCAGACGCTTCACATGCCCTGGTTCAATCCATTGACAGCACGTCGACCTCGGAATACCACATCGTTCCAATTCACTCTATTCCTTACACGCCTTTCATCCTCCTGTATGTTCAGGCCCCGACCGCTCAAAATCTTTTTCACTCCATCTTTCCACCTCCAATTTGGTCTCCCACTTCTCCTCGTTCCCTTCACCTCTGACACATACGTCCTCTTTTTCAATCTTCCCTCACTCATTCTCTTCATGTGACCAAACACTTTCAAAACACCCTCTTTTGCTATCTCAACCACACTCTATTCATTTCCATACATCTCTCTCACTCTTTCATTACTTACTCGATCAAACCACCTTACACCACATATTGTCCTCAACTCCGTACAACTCTATCTATAGCCCACGCCTCGAAACCATATAACATTGTTGGAACCACTATTCTTTCAAACATACCCATTTTTTCTTTCCGAGATAATGTTCTCGCCTTCCACACATTTTTCAACGCTCCCAGAACTTTCGCCCCCTACCCCACCCTATGACTCACTTCCGCTTCCATGGTTCCATCCGCTGCCAAAGCCACTCTCAGATACCTAAAACACTTCACTTCCACCAGTTTTTCTCCATTCAAACTTACCTCCCAGTTGACTTGTCCCTCAACCCTACTGTACCTAATGACCTTGCTCTAATTCACATTTACTCCCAGCTTTCATTTTTTACACACTTTACCATACTCAGTCACCAGCTTCTGCAGTTTCTCACCCGAATCAGCCACCAGCGCTGTATCATCAGCGAACAACAACTGACTCACTTAACAAACCCTCTCATCCACAACAGACTGCATACTTGCTGCATACTTGCCCCTCTCTCCAAAACTCTTGCATTCACCTCCCTAACAACCCCATCCATAAACAAATTAAACAACCATGGAGACATCACGCATCCCTGCCGCAAACCTACATTCACTGAGAACCAATCACTTTCCTCTCTTCCTACACGTACACATGCCTTACATCCTCGATAAAAACTTTTCACTGCTTCAAACAACTTGCCTCCCACACCATATATTCTTAATACCTTCCACAGAGCATCTCTATCAACTCTATCATATGCCTTCTCCAGATCCATAAATGCTACATACAAATCCATTTGCTTTTCTAAGTATTTCTCACATACATTCTTCAAAGCAAACACTGATCCACACATCCTCTACCACTTCTGAAACCACACTGCTCTTCCCCAATCTGATGCTCTGTACATGCCTTCACCCTCTCAATCAATACCCTCCCATATAATTTACCAGGAATACTCAACAAACTTATACCTCTGTAATTTGAGCACTCACTCTTATCCCCTTTGCCTTTGTACAATGGCACTATGCACGCATTCCGCCAATCCTCAGGCACCTCACCATGAGTCATACATACACTAAATAACCTTACCAACCAGTCAATAATACAGTCACCCCCTTTTTTTAATAAATTCCACTGCAATACCATCCAAACCTGCTGCCTTGCCGGCTTTCATCTTCCGCAAAGCTTTTACTACCTCTTCTCTGTTTACCAAATCATTTTCCCTAACCCTCTCACTTTGCACACCACCTCGACCAAAACACCCTATATCTGCCACTCTATCATCAAACACATTCAACAAACCTTCAAAATACTTACTCCATCTCCTTCTCACATCATCACTACTTGTTATCACCTCTCCATTTGCGCCCTTCACTGAAGTTCCCATTTGCTCCCTTGTCTTACGCACTTTATTTACCTCCTTCCAGAACATCTTTTTATTCTCCCTAAAATTTAATGATACTCTCTCACCCCATATATATATATATATATATATATATATATATATATATATATATATATATATATATATATATATATATATATATATTCCATGACGATAGGTGTCTTACTAAAGATTTTCATAACATATCTTTCCCCTCTCCATTATGTATAACTTCATTCCATACCAAAGTTTCATCCCATCTCAGTCTTCGCTTCACACCTCCTAGATCCAGTTTTCCTAATGAGGTTTCTTCTGGACCTAAAATATTATGGCCTCCTTCCCGTGTGTCCATTCCTCTATCCCTCGTCTCTTATCTCTCTTGTATCCCCTTCCCACCTCTCATTATCATCATTAAATTACTCCACATTCCTCGCACCCTCCGGCACTTATCATGGCATGTCATTTATATTTCTCCTGCTGACCTAATTCACCTGACATTCTTAATACACGTACCTATTACGCTTTTGCACACTGACCTTGAAAATCCTCAGAAAAAATGAATCAGCCCGTATGACCTTGACCTCTGTAATTATCGTATATGACATCTAGTTCACACACCAGTTTCCCCGTAAGGTTCGGTAGCTACTACAAAAATAACATAGCAATTACGAATTCTACTGAGCACGGCAAACGCTGCTCCTATGACTTATGATCATTAAACATGATATTCTTCTTCTCTTCCCACCGCTCCTCTCACTACTCATGCGAATCCCGCTGTTCGTGTGAACTCAGTAAGCGGAACAATAGAACGATAAGTCACCTGGAAATTACAGCACAGATCAGACACCGTCTTGCCAAGGTTAATTCCCAGCTATATCTACACGCACATGCAAGTCCCGCAGTATGCAGTATCCCTAGCGCCTTATATAATAAACCGTTTTCTCTCACGCAAAAACCGGTACGTTTTCTGTGACGCGATAAAGACAACATTTATGTTGAAATATTTTTCACATCATTATTAAATGTATAATTTGGCGTTTTATCATCAAAACAAGATAACAGTAAGATTATATTAGAATAACTTGATATGAAATTATGGAGTTATCAGTACAGTGCTTCTAAGAACATTAATCTTGAGCAACCACAAACTTTTAAAAATAATTTTGGATACACATCTGAACTGGAAGTTTGTTTGCGATACATAAGTGGTTCCCAAACTGGTCTTTGAAGAACCGTAGGGGACAATGAAACTATACGGGATCGATAAATGTCTACGGATATACAGGCAGTCGACGACTTTAAAGTTTGAATAGTTAATCGCATATAAAATAAAGGAGAGGTAGAACTCGTTACTATTCTTCGTATAATAAGATGGACAGCTAAGACCTAATGATCATCGTTAGGCCCATCTAGCTCATTAAGTATGACAACGTCTTCATTTAAATGGTATTTTTCGAATATATATATATATATATATATATATATATATATACAACAGCTGTTGTATGGTTGCGAGGCGTGGGCTATGGATAGAGTTGTGCGCAGGAGGATGGATGTGCTGGAAATGAGATGTTTGAGGACAATCTGTGGTGTGAGGTAGTTTGATCGAGTAAGTAACGTAAGGGTAAGAGAGATGTGTGGAAATAAAAAGAGCGTGGTTAAGAGAGCAGAAGAGGGTGTTTTGAAATGGTTCGGGCACATGGAGAGAATGAGTCAGGAAAGATTGACCAAGAGAATATATGTGTCGGAGGTGGAGGGAACGAGGAGAAGAGGGAGACCAAATTGGAGGTGGAAAGATGGAGTGAAAAAGATTTTGTGTGATAGGGGCCTGAACATGCAGGAGGGTGAAAGGAGGGCAAGGAATAGAGTGAATTGGAGCGATGTGGTATACCGGGGTTGACGTGCTGTCAGTGGATTGAATCAAGGCATGTGAAGCGTCTGGGGTAAACCATGGAAAGCTGTGTAGGTATGTATATTTGCGTGTGTGGACGTATGTATATACATGTGTATGGGGGTGGGTTGGGCCATTTCTTTCGTCTGTTTCCTTGCGCTACCTCGCAAACGCGGGAGACAGCGACAAAGCAAAAAAAAAAAAAAAAAAAATATATATATATATATATATATATATATATATATATATATATATATATATATATATATATATATATATATATATTGTACAAAGGCAAAGGGGATAAGAGTGAGTGCTCAAATTACAGAGGTATAAGTTTGTTGAGTATTCCTGGTAAATTATATGGGAGGGTATTGATTGAGAGGGTGAAGGCATGTACAGAGCATCAGATTAGGGAAGAGCAGTGTGGTTTCAGAAGTGGTAGAGGATGTGTGGATCAGTGTTTGCTTTGAAGAATGTATGTGAGAAATACTTAGAAAAGCAAATGGATTTGTATGTAGCATTTATGGATCTGGAGAAGGCATATGATAGAGTTGATAGAGATGCTCTGTGGAAGGTATTAAGAATATATGGTGTGGGAGGCAAGTTGTTAGAAGCAGTGAAAAGTTTTTATCGAGGATGTAAGGCATGTGCACGTGTAGGAAGAGAGGAAAGTGATTGGTTCTCAGTGAATGTAGGTTTGCGGCAGGGGTGTGTGATGTCTCCATGGTTGTTTAATTTGTTTATGGATGGGGTTGTTAGGGAGGTGAATGCAAGAGTTTTGGAAAGAGGGGCAAGTATGAAGTCTGTTGTGGATGAGAGAGCTTGGGAAGTGAGTCAGTTATTGTTCGCTAATGATACAGCGCTGGTGGCTGATTCATGTGAGAAACTGCAGAAGCTGGTGACTGAGTTTGGTAAAGTGTGTGAAAGAAGAAAGTTAAGAGTAAATATATATATATATATATATATATATATATATATATATATATATATATATATATATATATATATATATATATACATATATATCTATTTTGCTTTGTCGCTGTCTCCCGCGTTAGCGAGGTAGCGCAAGGAAACACGAAAGAATGGCCCAACCCACCGACATGCACATGTATGTACATGCACGCCCACACACGCACATATACATACCTATACACTTCAACGTATATATACATATACATAAACAGGCATATACAAACATACACATGTACATATTCATACTTGCTCACTTCATATAAATATAAAGAGGAAGAATGGTTTGGGAATGTTTTGGGAGTAAAGTCAGGGGCTGGTGAGAGGACAAGAGCAAAGGAAGGAGTAGCACTACTCATGAAACAGGAGTGGTGGGATTATGTGATACAGGGTAAGAAAGCAAACTCAAGATTGATATGGGTAAAACTGAAAGTGGATGGAGAGAGATGGGTGATTATTGGTGCATATGCACCTGGGCATGAGAAGAAAGATCATGAGAGGCAAGTGTTTTGGAAGCAACTGAGTAAGTGTGTTAGTAGTTTTGATGCACGAGACCGGGTTATAGTGATGGGTGATTTGAATGCAAAGGTGAGTAATGTGGCAGTTGAGGGCATAATTGGTGTACATGAGGTGTTCAGTGTTGTAAATTGAAATTGTGAAGAGCTTGTAGCTTTGAGTGCTGAAAAAGGACTGGTGATTGGGAATACCTGGTTTAAAAAGAGAGATATACATAAGTATACGTATGTAAGTAGGAAAGATGGCCAGAGAGCATTACTGGATTACGTGATAATTGATAGGCGCGAAAAAGGGAGACTTGGATGTTAATGTGCTCAGAGGTGCAACTGGAGGGATGTCTGATCATTATCTTATGGAGGCGAAGGTGAAGATTTGTAGAGGTTTTCAGAAAAGAAGAGAGAATGTTGGGGTGAAGAGAGTGGTGAGAGTAAGTGAGCTTGGGAAGGGACTTGTGTAAGGAAGTACCAGGAGAGACTGAGTGCAGAATGGAAAAAGGTGAAAGCAAAGGACGTAAGAGGAGTGGGGGAGGAATGGGATGTATTTAGGGAAGCAGTGATGGAGTGCGCAAAAGATGCCTGTGGCATGAGAAGCGTGGGAGGTTGGTAGATTAAAAAGGGTAGTGAGTGGTGGGATGAAGAAGTAAGATTATTAATGAAAGAGAAGAGTGAGGCATTTGGACGATTTTTGCAGGGAAATAGTGCAAATGACTGGGAGATGTATAAAAGAAAGAGGCAGGAGGTCAAGAGAAAGGTGCAAGAGGTAAAAAAGAGGGCAAATGAGAGTTGAGGGAGAGAATATCATTAAATTTTAGGGAGAATAAAAAGATTTTTGGAAGGAGGTAAATAAAGTGCGTAAGACACGAAAACAAGTGGGAACATCGGTAAAGGGGGCAAATGGGGAGGTGATAACAAGTAGTGGTGATGTGAGAAGGAGATGGATTGAGTATTTTGAAGGTTTGTTGAATGTGTTAGATGACAGAGTGGCAGATATAGGGTGTTTTAGTCGAGGTGGTGTGCGAAGTGACAGGGTTAGGGAGAATGGTATGTTAAACAGAGAAGAGGCAGTAAAAGCTTTGCGGAAGTTGAAAGCGGCAAGGCAGCGGGTTTAGATGGTATTGCAGTGGAATTTATTAAAAAAAAGGGGCGACTTTGCTGATGTTTAATGTATGTATGACTCATTGTGAGGTGCCTGAGGATTGGCGGAATGCGTGCATAGTGCCACTGTACAAAGGCAAAGGGGATAAAGATGAGTGCTCAAATTACAGAGGTATAAGTTTGTTGAGTATTCCTGGGAAATTATATGGGAGGGTATTGATAGAGAAGGTGAAGGCATGTACAAAGCATCAGACTGGGGAAAAGTAGTGTGGTTTCAGAAGTGGTAGAGGATGTGTGGATCAAGTGTTTGCTTTGAAGAATGTATGCGAGAAATACTTAGAAAAAAAATGGATTTTTATGTAGCATTTATGGATCTGGAGAAGGCATATGATAGAGTTGATTGAGATTCTCTGTGGAAGGTATCAAGAATATATGGTGTGGAAGGCAAGTTACTAGAAGCAGTGAAAAGTTCTTATCGAGGATGTAAGGCATGTGTACTTGTAGAAAGAGAGGGAAGTGATTGGTTCTCAGTGAATGTCGGTATGCGGCAGGGGTGCGTCATATCTTCACGGTTGTATAATTTGCTTATGGATGAGGTTGTTATGGAGGTGAATGCAAGAGTTTTGGAGAGAAGGGCAAGTATGCAGTCTGTTGTGGATGAGCGGGCGTGGGAAGTGAGTCAGTTTTTGTTCGCTGACAATACAGTGCTGGTGGCTGATTCGGGTGAGAAACTGCAGAAGCTGGTGACTGAGTTTGGTAAAGTGTGTGAAAGAAGAAAGCTGAGAGTAAATGTGAATAAGAGCAATATTATTAGGTACAGGAGAGTTGAGGGTCAAGTCAATTGGGAGGTAAGTTTGAATGGAGAAAAAATGGAGGAAGTGAAATGTTTTAGATAAATGGGAGTGAATTTGGCAGCGGATGGAAGCATGGAAGCGGAAGTGAGTCACAGGTGGGGAAGGGGGCAAAAGCTCTGGAAGCGTTGAAAAATGCGTAGAAGGCGAGAACATTATCTCGGAAAGCAGAAATGGGTATGTTTGAAGGAATAGTGGTACCAACAATGTTATATGGTTGCGAGGCGTGGGCTATAGATAAAGCTGTGCAGAGGAGGGTGTATGTGTTGAAAATGAGATGTTTGAGGACAATCTGTGATGTGAGGTGGTTTGATCAAGTAAGTAATGAAAGGATAAGATAGATGTGTGGTAATAAAAAGAGTGTGATTGAGAGAGCAGAAGAGGGTGTTTTGAAATGGTTTGGTCACATGGAGAGAATGAGTGAGGAAACATTGACAAAAAGGATATATATGCCAGAGGTGGAGGGAACGAGGAGAAGTGGGAGACCAAATTGGAGGAAGAAGGATGGAGTGAAAAAGATATTGAGCGATCGGGGCCTGAACATGCAGGAGGATGAAAGGCGTGCAAGGAATAGAGAGAATTGGAACGATGTGGCATACCGGGGTCGACGTGGTCAATGGATTGAACCAGGGCATGTGAAGTGTCTGGGGTAAACCATGGAAAGTTTGTGTGAACGAAAGTGGCTTTTGTTTTCTTTTCCTAGCGGTACCTCGCGCGCATGCGGGGGAGGGGGGGTCATTTCATGTGTGGCGGGGTGGCGACGGAAATTAATAAAGGCAGCAAGTATGAATTATGTCCGTGTGTATATATGTATATGTCTGTGTATGTACATATATGTATACGTTGAAATGGATAGGTATGTATATGTGCGTGTGGACGTGTATGTGTATACATGTGTATGTGGGTGGGTTGGGCCATTCTTTCGTTTGTTACTGTGTTTCATATCCAGTGTAAGTTCACTGTAAGTGTTCCATGTTCCACAGTAAGACTGCCATGCTCACTGTAAATGTTTTATGTTTACTGTAAGGGTTTAGTGCAAGTGTTCAGTGTCCACTTTGGTTTAACATGTTCACTCTAAGTGCACCATGATCACTGTGTGTTCACTACAAGGATTTTGTGTTCAACTGTAAGTGTACAACGTTCACTGCAAGTATTTTATGTTCAATGTAAGCGATCCATGTTTATTGTAATTCTTCCGTGCTCACTGAAAGTGCTTAATATTCGCTAAAAGTGTACCAACTCCTTAAGTACATGCTCTTTACTTTAGGCAGTCCACGCTCATAAAAAGTGCTCCAAATACGCTACAAGCGTTCCGTGCTCACTCTGAAAGCACTACACAGGTGCGAGAGGACAATAGCTTCGACAAAAATCTATGTAGTGCCACAGATGTAAGGTGTATTCCTATGTAGACACATGTAAATTATCAACGTCTGTACTTGTTAGGATCCTGCGAAAGTTACGATGGCAATAATGCTGAATGTCCAGCTATTACTAAGACTCGCCCGCTTTGCATCCTTACATAAGTCTCACAGCAGACCATCAGTCAACAGCTTTTAAGTCACCATATGTGTGTGTGTGTGTGTGTGTGTGTGTGTGTGTGTGTGTGTGTGTGTGTGTGTGTGTGTGTGTGTGTGTGTGTGTGTCCCAAATCTCCAACACACACACACACACACACACACACACACACACACATACTTGATCTTCGTTTCCTGCGTTAGCGAGGTAGCCCCAGGGACAGATGAAGAGAGGCCGCATTCGCTTACTTCCATTCTCTAGCTTTCATGTGTAATGCACCGAAACCACAGCTCCCTACCCACGATCATACCCCACAGACCTTTCCATGGTTTCCCCTGGCCGCTTCACATGCCTTAGTTCAGTCCTTCGCCAGCACGTCGACCTCTGTATATCACTTCGCTCCAAGCACTGTGTCCCATGCACGTTTCTGATCCTCCTGTATGTTCCGGTTCCGATCACTCAAAATCTTTCACTCCATCCTTCCACCTCCAATTTGGTCTTTAGTAACCCCTTTCTCCTTGCCACCTCCACTTTTGACACACATATCCTCTTTAACAACTTTTCCTCATTTCACATATTTTCAAACCATTTTAGCACACCCTCTTCAGCTCTCTCAAACACAATATCTTAATGACCACACTCTCTCTTAGCCTATTATCATTTACTCGATCAAATCACTTCAAACATTATGCTGTCTTCAAACATTTAGTTTCCAACACATTAACCCTCATCCACACATCCCCATATATAAACCATTCCTCACATCAATACAACATTGTTAGGACTATTAAACCTTCAAACGTATCCATTTTCGCCCTCCACACATTCTTTAGTGCACTCAGAACCTTCGCCCCCTCGACCACCCTTTGACTCATTTCCGCTTACATGGTACCATTTGCTGCCATGTACGCTTCCAGATATCTAAAACTATATATATATATATATATATATATATATATATATATATATATATATATATATATATATATATATATATATATATCTTTCTTTCTTTCATACTATTCGCCATTTCCCGCGTCAGCGAGGTAGCGTTAAGAACAGAGGACTGGGCCTCTGAGGAAACATCCTCATCCAGCCCCCTTCTCTGTTCCTTCTTTGGAAAAAAAAAAGAAAAAAAAGAGAGAGGGGAGGATTTCCAGCCCCCCGCTCCCTCCCCTTTTAGTCGCCTTCTACGACACGCAGGGAATACGTGGGAGGTATTCTTTCTCCCCTATCCCCAGGGATATATATATATATATATATATATATATATATATATATATATATATATATATATATATATATATATATATATATATATATGCAAACGGACATAGACATATATACACATGTACATATTCATACTTACTTGCCTTCATCCATTTCTGTCAATACCCCGCCCCTCAGAAAACAGCATCGCTATCCCAAAACCGCAGCTCCGAATCCACATCCAGGCCCTACACACCTGGTTTACCCTAGACGTTTCCCATGCCCTGGTTCAGTCACTTGACAGCAAGTCGACCCCGGTATACCAAATCGTTCCAATTCACTCTATTACTTACACGCCTCTCACCCTCCTGCATGTTCAGGTCCCGATCTCTCAAAATCTTTTTCACTCCATCCCTCTACCTCCAATCTGGTCTCTCACTTCTCCTCGTTCCCTCCTCCTCTGACACATATATCCTCTTTGTCAACCTTTCCTCACTCATTCTTTCCATATGTCCAAACCATTTCAACACACCCTCTTCTGCTCTCTCAACCATACTCTTTTTATTCCCATACATCTCTCTTACACTTTCATTACCTACTCGATCAAACCACCTCAAACCACATACTGTCCTTAAACATTTCATTTCCAACACATCCACCCTCCTCCGTACAACCCTATCTCTAGCCCATGCCTCCCAACCATATAATATTCTTGGAACTCATATTCCTTCAAACATACACATTTTTGCTCTTCGAGATAATGCTCTCTCTTTCCACACATTCTTCATCGCTCCCAAAACCTTCGCCCCCTCCCCCACCCTGTGACTCACTTCCGCTTTCATGGTTCCATTCGCTGCCAAGTCCACTCCCAGATATCTAAGACATTTCATCTCCTCCAACCTTTCTCCAATCAAACTTACATCCCAATTAACTTGTTCATCTACCCTACTGAACTCAATAACCTTGCTCATTCAAATTTACTTTCAACTTAATGATTTACCTCCCTAACTACCCCATCCATAAACAATCTAAACAATCATGGAGACATCACACTCCTTTGCCGCATACCGACCTTCACTGGGTACAAGTCATTCTCCTCTCTTCCTTCTCGTATAAATGCCTTGCTTCCTTGAAAAAGCTCTCCATTGCTTCAGGCAGCTTACCTCCCACATCATATACACTTAAGTCCTTCCACAAAGCATCTCTATCAACCCTATCATATGCCTTCTCCAGATCCATAAATGCCACTTGCAAATCCATGTTTTTCTAAATATTTCTCACATACAATCACAAGAGCAAACAACTGATCCACACATCCTCTACCACTTTTGAAACCATACTGCTCCCTCCCCAATCTAATGCTCTGTACATGCCACACAATTTACCAGGAATACTTAACAAACATATACCTCTGTAGTTTGAACACTCTCCTTTATCCACTCTGCCTTTGTACAATGGCACTATACATGCAATCCGCCAATCATCAGGCACTTCACCATGGTCCATACATAGAGTATACCCTTACCAACTAATCAACGATACAGTCACCGTCTTTCCTAATAAATGCAAATGCAATACCAACCAAACCTGCCGCCTTGCCGAATTTCATCTTCCGCAAGGCTTTCACAACCTCTTCTCACTTAACCAAACCACTCTTCTAGACCCCTCTCATTTCGCACACCACCTCGACCAAAACACCTGCCACCCTATCATCAAACACATTCAACAAACCTTCAAAATACTCACTCCATCTCCTTTCACTTCACCACTACCTGTTATCACTTCCCCATTTGCCTCCTTCACCGATGTTTCCATTTGTTCTCTTGTCTTTCGCAAGTTATTTACCTCCTTCCAAAACATTTCTTATTCTCCCTAAAGTTTAATGATACTCTCTCGCCCTAACTCTCATTTGCCCTCTTTTTCAACCCTTGCGTCTTTCCTCTTGACCTCCTGGAGTTTTCTCTTGTACATCTCCCAGTCATTTGCACTCCTTCCTTGTAAGTATCGTCCAAACGCCTCTCTTTTCTCTATCACTAACAACTTTACTTCTTCATCCCATCACTCACTACCCTTTCTAATCTGCCCACCTCCCACTTTTCTCATGCAATAAACATCTTCTGCACATGCCATCACTGCTTCCTTAAATACATCCCATTTCTCACCCACTCCCCTCACGTCATTTGCTCTTTCCTTTCGCTATTCTACTCTCAATCTCTCCTGGTACTTCCTCTCACAAGTCTCCTTTCCAAGCTCACTTACTCTCATCACTCCCTTCTCCCCAAAATTCTCTCTTCTTTTTTGAAAACCTTAACAAATCTTCACCCTCCCCTCCACAAGACAGTAATCAGATATCCTACCAGGTGCCCCTTTCAGCACATTAACATCCAAAAGTCTCTATTTCACACACCTGTCACTTAAGACGTAATCCAATAATGCCCTTTTACCATCTCTCCTACTCACATACGTATACTTATGTATATCTCTCTTTTAAATGAGGCATTCCTAATCACCAGTCTTTTTTCAGCACACAAATCCAAAAGTTCTTCACCATTTCCATTCACAACACTGAATACACCATGTACACCAATTATACCCTTTACTGCCACATTACTCACCCTTGCTTATAAATCACCCATCACTAATATCCGGTCTCGTGCACCAAAGTTGCTGGCACACACAATCAGCTGCTCCCAAAACACCTTCCTCTCATGATCATTCTTCTCACGACCACATGCATAAGCACCAATAATCACCCATCTCTTTCCATCTACTTTCAGTTTTACCCACATCAATCTAGAATTTACTTTCTTACACTCTATCAATCACACACTCCCATAACTCCTGCTTCAGGAGCAAGTGCTAGTCCTTCCTTAGCTCTTGTCATCTCTCCAACCCCTGACTTTAATCCGAAGACCTTTCCAAACCATTCTTCCCCTTTACCCTTGAACTTCGTTTCACTCGAAGTCAGAACGTGCTACCTACCTCTCCTTTCTTCTCATCTTGGTTACAATCACACACATTCAGACACCTCAGTCTGAGCCTTTGAGGAGGATGAGCACTTCCCGCTTGAATCCTTCTTCTGTTTCCCCTTCTAGAAAACGAAATATAAGGATTGGAGGCTTTTCCAGCCCCATGCTCCTGCCTCCTTTAGTCGCCCTCTACGACAAGCAGTCAACACGTGGGAAGTATTCTATGTACCTGAGGGCATATGGGATTTCAAATCCTAAATTTATAGATGATGAATTGAAAATGATTCAGTACATTGGACAGAGGCTAAGATACCCATTAAATATGCTTAACCAGTGTCAGAATACAGCAAGGAAACGTTTCTATAGTGGCTAAAATAATAGGCTACAACGTAAAAGTTACCAAAGAACCCTTGTTCTTCCCATCCATGAGAATTTTCTCGAATGTGTTCACATTCTCAAAAAACTTAATGTACAAGTAGTATTCAAATATTACAACACCATCAAGAAAGCCCTCATCAAAAATAGCCCAACAAATAATACAGGTGTTGTTTATAAAGTCCCATGTAAAGACTGTAACTTTTATATTGGACAATGGGGGAAAGATTTGGAGACTAGGATCTCACAACATCATTGCATACGGCTCTCAGGTCACCGTCAGTCTACATATATGGCTCTCAGCTCACAACCAGTAATCATTTACGGCTCTCAGCTGAAGAACAGTCAACATACAATGCTCTCAACTTGCCATCAGTCATCATACAAGGCTCTCAGCTCACCATCACTCAACATAAAAGGCTCTCAGCTCACCATCACTCAACATAAAAGGCTCTCAGCTCACCATAAGCCATAGTACAAGGCTGGTAGCATACCACCACTGAACATACAGGGCTCTCAGCTCACCATCAGTCATCATGCAAGACTCTCAGCTCACCATCAGTCATCATGCAAGGCTCTCAGCTCACCAAAAGTCACCATACAAGGCTCTCAACTCACCAACAACACCCAATGTTAGGGTCTCAGCGTTAGGAAGTTCCCTCCCTTCACCAGATCCAAGGTAACCGAATCGATATTCTCAGGGTCAGAGTGCGTTGTGTGCGGGGGTGGAAGGGGGAGGGGGAGGAGGGGGAGGGGCGGTGTTATGAGGGAGGAGTGGCGTCATCTAAATCGGTGATGATACAGAGACGATGTTACACAGCCGCCCTTGTGTTACATGTGACGCCACGCCAACACAATAGAACAACTCTTGGGAGACACCGGCCTGTGTTGCAATAGTACCACACACACACACACACACACACACACACACAATAGTACCACACACACACACAGAGACACATACAAATATTTTCATTTGTAATTTCGTGGACAGAAGCATTAATTCAGTTTGTTCTGATATACACTACAGATTTTTTTACCTTCATTGATCATAAAGTTATCATATATATATATATATATATATATATATATATATATATATATATATATATATATATATATATATATATATACATATGTGTGTGTGTGTGTGTGTATATGTTTATCTATATATATTATAATTTGTCGCTGTCTCCCGCGTTAGCGAGGTAGTGCAAGGAAACACACGAAAGAATTGCCCAAACCGCCCACATACACATGTATATACATACATGTCCAAACACGCACATATACATACCTATACATTTCAACGTATACATATACATACATACACAGACATATACACATGTACATAATTCATATTTGCTGCCTTCATTCATTCCCGTCGCCACCCGGCCACACATGAAACGACAACTCCATCCCCCCTGCATGCGCGCGAGGTAGCGCAAAGAAAGCAACAAACTCCACATTCGTTCACACTCAGTCTCTAGCTGTCATGTAATAATGCACCGAAACCAAAGCTCCCTTTCCACATCCAGGCCCCACAAAACTTTCCATGCTTTACCCTAGACGCTTCACATGCAATGGTTCAATCCATTGACAGCACGTCGACCCCGGTATACCGCATCCTTCCAATTCACTCTATTCCTTGCACGCCTTTCGCCCTCCTGCATGTTCAGGCCCCGATCGCTCAAAATTTTTTTCACTCCATCCTTCTACTTCCAATTTGGTCTCCCACTTCTCCTCGTTCCCTCCAACTCTGACACATATATCCTCTAGGTCAATCTTTCCTCACTCATTCTCTCCATGTAACCAAACCATTTCAAAACACCCTCTTCTGCTCTCTCAACCACACTCTTTTTATTACCACATATCTCTCTTACCGTTTCATGTCTTACTCGATCAAACCACCTCACACCACATACTGTCCTCAAACATCTCATTTCCAACGCATCCACCCTCCTCCGCACAACTCTATCTATAGCCCACGCCTCGCAAACATATAACATTATTGGAACCACTATTCCTTCAAACATACCCATTTTTGCTTTCCGAGATAATCTTCTCGCCTTCCACACATTTTTCAACGCTCCCAGAACTTTCGCCCCCTCCCCCACCCTGTGACTCACTTCCGCTTCCATGGTCCCATCCGCTGCCAGATCCACTCCCAGATATCTAAAACACTTTACTTCCTCCAGTTTTTCTCCATTCAAACTTACCTCCCAATTGACTTGTTCCTCAACCCTACTGTACCTAACAACCTTGCTCTTATTCACATTTACTGTCAGCTTTCTTCTTTCGCACACTTTACCAAACTCAGTCACCAGCTTCTGCAGTTTCTCATTCGAATCAGCCACCAGCGCTGTAGCATCAGCGAACAACTGACTCACTTCCCAAGCCCTCTCATCCACAACAGACTGCATACTTGCCCCTCTCTCCAAAACTCTTGCATTCACCTCCCTAACAACTCTATCCATAAACAAATCAAACAACCATGGAGACATCACGCACCCCTGCCGCAAACCGACATTCACTGGGAACCAATCACTTTCCTCTCTTCCTACTCGTACACATGCCTTACATCCTCGATAAAAACTTTTTACTGCTTCTAACAACTTGCCTCCCAAACAATATATTCTTAATACCTTCCACAGAGCATCTCTATCAACTCTATCATATGCCTTCTCCAGATCCATAAATGCTACATACAAATCCATTTGCTTTTCTAAGTATTTCTTACATACATTCTTCAAAGCAAACACCTGATCCACACATCCTCTACCACTTCTGAAACCACACTGCTCTTCCCCAATCTGATGCTCAGTACATGCCTTCACCCTCTCAATCAGTACCCTCCAATATAATTTCCAAGGAATACTCGCAAACTTATACCTCTAGGGATAGGGGAGAAAGAATACTTCCCACGCATCCTCCGCGTATTGTACAAGGCGACGAACGAGGATGGGAGCTGGGGGCTAGAAACCTTCCCCTTCTTGTATTTCAACTTTCTAAAAGGGGAAACAGAATATATATATATATATATATATATATATATATATATATATATATATATATATATATATATATATATATACATATATATATATATATATATATATATATATATATATATATATATATATATATATATATATATATATATATATATATATATATATATATTGTGGTTCCAACAATGTTATATGGTTGCAAGGCGTGGGCTATATAGAGTTGTGCGGAGGAGGGTGGATGTGCTGGAAATGAGATGTTTGAGGACAATATGTCGTGTGAGATGGTTTCATCGAGTAAGTAATAATAGGGTAAGAGAGATGTGTGGTAATAAAAAGAGTGTGGTTGATAGAGCAGAAGAGGGTGTTTTGAAATGGTTTCGTCACATGGAGAGAATGAGTGAGGAAAGATTGACCAAAAGGATACATGTGTCAGAGGTGGAGGGACTGAGGAGAAGTGGGAAACCAAATTAGAGGTGGAAAGATGGAGTGAAAAAGATTCTGAGTGATCGGGGCCTGAACATGCAGGAGGGTGAAAGGCGTGCGAGGAATAGAGTGAATTGGAACGATGTGGTATACGGGGGTCGACGTGCTGTCAATGGATTGAACCAGGGCATGTGAAGCGTCTGGGGTAAAGCATGGAAAGTTCTGTGGGGCCTGGATGTGGAAAGGGAGCTGTGGTTTCGGTGCATTATTACATGACAGCTAGAGACTGAATGTGAACGAATGTGGCCTTTGTTGTCTTTTCCTAGCGCTACCTCGCGCACATGAGGGGGGAGGGGGTTGTTATTTCATGTGTGGCGGGGTGGCGATGGGAATGAATAAAGGCAGACAGTATGAATTATGTACATGTGTATATATGTATATGTCTGTGTGTGTGTATATATATATGTACGCGTTGAGATGTATAGGTATGTATATTTGCGTGTGTGGACGTGTATGTATATACATGTGTATGTGGGTGGGTTGGGCATTTCTTTCGTCTGTTTCCTTACGCTACCTCGCTAACGTGGGAGAAAGCGACAAAGCAAAATAAATAAATATATATATCTATCTATATCTATCTATCTACCTATCTATCTATCTATCTATCTATCTATCTATCTATCTACCTATATATATATATATATATATATATATATATATATATATATATATATATATATATATATATATATATATATCCTGAACCTGCTATACTGGACCTCCGACGTACTTTCACCTGCGGCCTAATACATTCCAAGTCGTACGTTGGTGGCGAAATGAAGCCCTCCTTTACCCATAGGATATCCGCTGACAGGTTCTTCTGGTCTTTATCTATCAGTACCAAGTCTGTAGCTTAAAGTACCGGGTCTTTAGCTTCAAGTATCTGGTCTTTAGCTTCACGTATATGGTCTTTAGCTTCACGTATATGGTCTTTAGCTTTAAGCCTCTGTCGTACTATCTTCAGTTCTCTTCTTCATTCTCACAGTAACTCTCAATGAAGACAAAGCAACTCTTCTTGGCTCACTGGTCTCCTCTACCTCCTCCTTATTAGACCTCAAAGTCCCTTCGTCCCCTAAAATAACGGTTACTAATCCTATGGCCTCATTTGTGTACTGGCTGAGGAGTACTTCTCATCCTCCCTGGCACAAGCAATATATACGGACCAGACGGCATCCATCCTTGTCTCCTGAAGGAGAGTACTTCTGAATCTGCGCCTGTGCTAACTCGTCTGTTCCGCTTCTACTTAAAAACCAGGACTGTTCCTTCTTGGAAGCGTCCATCGGTACAGCCTATCCCAGGGAAGGTTGACGGATCTAACCTTTTCATCAATCCTATTTTCAATGTCTTTCGAATCTCTCATCAACTCTCGGTTCCTTCAACGTCTCGAATCTCACAGCTTTCTCTCTCATCGTCTGTACAGCTTTCACAAGGATAGATCCACCCCGTGATATCCCTCCCTACTTTCTTAACGTCCGGTTAACCCCTCTAAGAGACTTTGGGGAGTCCAAAACCCTTGATATACTGTAAGATTTTGACAAGGTGTGACATCGGGAGCTGCTCTCTTTAGGATGTCCCCACTTACACTGCTTCCTCATGTCTAGACTCATTTCAGGCCAGTCTATCTCCGTAGATGGTGTTGCATCGACCTCCTCTTCTTTCTCTGTCAACAGTGGTGTCCCTCAGGATTCTGTCCTGTCTCCTACGATCTTCCATCTTTTCATGAACCAATTTCGTTATTCAGAAGTTAACAACATTCATTCATACGCTGGCATCACAACCCTGAATGTCTCCACTTCTTTCATATTTGTTCCTTTTTCTCTTGCTCAGTCTTCGTTTCGCCTCATCTTACTTCCTCTGTAAATTCAAATCTCGACAGAATTCCTCACTAGGGCAGACGTAACCACGTTAAACTTATTCCCTTTACGAGCCAACTCCAACAATCTGGTACCACAGCCTCCCTCAACCCTCCCATCTTCCCTGATAGTTCCGCCAATCCATCAATCAACCCAATAAACATACATACTATCACCACATCATCTAACCTATATTTGGAACCTCATAATACACAAACAGCTAAGTCTGCATCCTGTTCCAATGCCGCACATTCTTCACTAGCTGAGATTATACGAAGGCCTGATAACGTCCTCGGATGGAGTAGTGTTCATATACGTAGGAAGGTTCTAACAGTACATACTGGAAAGATCTAAGTCCAAAGCAATCCGACTGATCAACCTTCCCAGTGTGATTCACCCTGAGCGGCAGTGTTTGTTTTGCTTTCCGTCCTGTGTTGACATCACTCTAGTTTCTCTCCTCAGAAGCCGACCGGTCGCATGCCTCCGCCATCAGCCGGATCACGTAATGCTCGACGTCGTGGGATGACTTCGTGGTCATTGGTAATTCAGGGGTGAGTCACTGGGATGTCGGCTCTCTCAGAACACCGCTAAACTTTGGAGTTCTTCACTTATTCATATGTTTTCTAACAACGATGTCATTACCCTTTCTTACAAGCAGGTTTCTCGCTTCTTTTAAAACTCTCATTTTACCTCCTCTCATCCTTACTACCATATATATCTAACCCTTTCTTATTTCAGTTATAGCTCAGCTTCGAAGAGGCCTTTGTGGATGACTGGAGCAAATGAATTATATATATATATATATATATATATATATATATATAGAGAGAGAGAGAGAGAGAGAGAGAGAGAGAGAGAGAGAGAGAGAGAGAGAGAGAGAGAGAGAGAGAGAGAGAGAGAGAGAGAGAGAGAGAGAGAGAGAGAGAGAGAGAGAGAGATGGATGGATAGATAGATGATAGACAGATAGATAGATAGATGAATCAGATAGATATTCACTCTCTTAACCAGTGAGACATGAATGTGCACTCCAGTCTCCTTGAGTGGTCAACCACTCCCAGTCAACTGCTCTCCAACCACACCGACACCTACACACAGGCCTTCAGAAGACCCAGTGGCACCAGACTCGGGCAAAAGAAGAACCCCTTAATATCCTGAACAAACAATTCATCTTTCCACTTCATCTGCCTAGTGACCCACCCTACGAAAAGCAAATACAACAAAGCTGCAAGTCAAACACAACACAGCAACTGAGTTAATCACCGGCTGCCCTCCAACGACAAACCTCCAACATCTGCACAATGACACACAAAAATACCTGTGATACCGTCTCACCTCAGTGTACTTGGCCATCAAGTTCTCCACAGCAGCAGACAGACGAACCTTCTCATCCAAACCAATCCGTAACTAACTACCAATCTTCAAGCAGGAATGAAAACAAACAATCGACCATCGCCTTTCATTTCGACAAGCTTTTCTCACAGGTTCCCTCGTTACCCACCAAGCACAGCAATAAACCTACAAGTGCCAAAAAAAGAGGCACTCCCAGCGCATTTCTAAACGCCATCCCATCTGAATCTGCACCCCCCAGACATGTACGAGTTACTTTCAGGTTTATGGTCTGGACACCACCCATCGATCGCTCCATCACTTCAAACACCGTTTAAACACAAGACACTCTCATAAGAAAGAGCCACTACTGAAAAGAAAGAACTACTACTCCTCAAATGCCCAACTCTCACCCCAGAGAGAAGCACACAAAACGACACCATAATTTTTGATCTGCGGTTCAGTGGACGTGACCAGCTTCCTAAACGCTGCGGGAACCCCATACAAGGGACTCCTGGGGCAGGAAGGTAAGATAAATATTCCTTTATATTTGTTCATTTATAATTACCCCACGACCAATTTCTGTGAAAGTGCCCTGGCGTCATCCAGAACGTTTCTAAAGGCTCCAGCAGCCAAAGGCTGGGCTACTTCCAGCAGCAGGGAAGGGTAGATTCCTTTGGTGTGAGAAGCTCTTTCACGAGATTGTACTCCCAGCGATACAGTCTGACCAAAGGTGACCACACGTAGCGTAACATCTTGTAGGTGAACCCGGTAACACGATATACGCATATCTATATCTATCTATCTACATTATATATATATATATATATATATATATATATATATATATATATATATATATATATATATACATATATATATATATATATATATATGACTCATGGTGAGGTGCCTGAGGATTGGCGGAATGCGTGCATAGTGCCATTGTACAAAGGCAAAGGGGATAAGAGTGAGTGCTCAAATTACAGAAGTATAAGTTTGTTGAGTATTCCTGGTAAATTATATGGGAGGGTATTGATTGAGAGGGTGAAGGCATGTACAGAGCATCAGATTGGGGAAGAGCAGTGTGGTTTCAGAAGTGGTAGAGGATGTGTGGATCAGGTGTTTGCTTTGAAGAATGTATGTGAGAAATACTTAGAAAAGCAAATGGATTTGTATGTAGCATTTATGGATCTGGAGAAGGCATATGATAGAGTTGATAGAGATGCTCTGTGGAAGGTATTAAGAATATATGGTGTGGGAGGAAAGTTGTTAGAAGCAGTGAAAAGTTTTTATCGAGGATGTAAGGCATGTGTACGTGTAGGAAGAAGGAAAGTGATTGGTTCTCAGTGAATGTAGGTTTGCGGCAGGGGTGTGTGATGTCTCCATGGTTGTTTAATTTGTTTATGGATGGGGTTGTTAGGGAGGTAAATGCAAGAGTTTTGGAAAGAGGGGCAAGTATGAAGTCTGTTGGGGACGAGAGAGCTTGGGAAGTGCGTCAGTTGTTGTTCGCTGATGATACAGCGCTGGTGGCTGATTCATGTGAGAAACTGCAGAAGCTGGTGACTGAGTTTGGAAAAGTGTGTGGAAGAAGAAAGTTAAGAGTAAATGTGAATAAGAGCAAGGTTATTAGGTACAGTAGGGTTGAGGGTCAAGTCAATTGGGAGGTGAGTTTGAATGGAGAAAAACTGGAGGAAGTGAAGTGTTTTAGATATCTGGGAGTGGATCTGGCAGCGGATGGAACCATGGAAGCGGAAGTGGATCATAGGGTGGGGGAGGGGGCGAAAATCCTGGGGGCCTTGAAGAATGTGTGGAAGTCAAGAACATTATCTCGGAAAGCAAAAATGGGTATGTTTGAAGGAATAGTGGTTCCAACAATGTTGTATGGTTGCGAGGCGTGGGCTATGGATAGAGTTGTGCGCAGGAGGATGGATGTGCTGGAAATGAGATGTTTGAGGACAATGTGTGGTGTGAGGTGGTTTGATCGAGTGAGTAACGTAAGGGTAAGAGAGATGTGTGGAAATAAAAAGAGCGTGGTTGAGAGAGCAGAAGAGGGTGTTTTGAAGTGGTTTGGGCACATGGAGAGGATGAGTGAGGAAAGATTGACCAAGAGGATATATGTGTCGGAGGTGGAGGGAACAAGGAGAAGAGGGAGACCAAATTGGAGGTGGAAAGATGGAGTGAAAAAGATTTTGTGTGATCGGGGCCTGAACATGCAGGAGGGTGAAAGGAGGGCAAGGAACAGAGTGAATTGGAGCGATGTGGTATACCGGGGTTGACGTGCTGTCAGTGGATTGAATCAAGGCATGTGAAGCGTCTGGGGTAAACCATGGAAAGCTGTGTAGGTATGTATATTTGCGTGTGTGGACGTATGTATATACATGTGTATGGGGTTGGGTTGGGCCATTTCTTTCGTCTGTTTCCTTGCGCTACCTCGCAAACGCGGGAGACAGCGACAAAGTATAATAAAAAAAAAATATATATATATATATATATATATATATATATATATATATATATATATATATATATATATATATACACACACAGAACGAGAGAGAGAGAGAGAGAGAGAGAGAGAGAGAGAGAGAGAGAGAGAGAGAGAGAGAGAGAGAGAGAGAGAGAGAGAGAAGCAAGGTAAAAACAAGAACGATGGGCCAGACATCAGGGCCGCTTGTTTGCCGTGTCACTGTTGCAACATTCACCGTGAACTTTGGGGCCAGGCTGAGGGGCGCCCAGCCCACGTACCTTGTTAATGCTGCAGCGCTTACTACACTGTACCTCAGCCCACGTACCTGGTTAATTCTGCAGCGCTTACTACACTGTACCCCAGCCCACGTAACTGGTTAATACTGCAGCGCTTACTACACTGTACCCCAGCCCACGTATCTGGTTAATACTGCAGCGCTTACTACACTGCACCCCAGCCCACGTACCTGGTTAATACTGCAGCCCTTACTACACTGCACCCCAGCCCACGTACCTGGTTAATACTGCAGCCCTTACTACACTGCACCCCAGCCCACGTACCTGGTTAATACTGCAGCCCTTACTACACTGCACCCCAGCCCACGTACCTGGTTAATACTGCAGCCCTTACTACACTGTACCCCAGCCCACCTACCTGGTTAATTCTGCATCCCTTTCCAAATTGTCCACAGGCCCACGTACTTTACTTACACTGCAACCCTTACTACACTGACTTTCTCCCTGCTGATACCACATTCCCTGCTACACTGAACACCTGATCAACATCACAGAAATCGAGGGATTTGACAGAAAAGGAAAATCATACTTGACGTAACTGAGAGTAATGCACAATAATCAGGAAATGAAGAATGACACCATTATAACAGATGCTTATAATAAAACTATAAAAAGAATAATGACAGAAAATGTCAGGGAAAGATTGGTAGGGCAAACTGAACAGCTGAGTGGGTAAACAAACCATCAGACAACCTTGTTCAGGATTAAAACGAAGTAAGTGAACAATATCCACCACCACCATCACCACTGGAAAGAGATGTGGACGAGGCCGTACAAGAAGTGAAGAATGCGAAGTCAGCTGGATCTGGTGACACATCCAACAGAGTTCTTGATAATATATGTTAGAAGCTAAGAGGAAACTGGAGACTTTACGCACACACACTCAGTCTGATAGAGGCGAGTAGCCTTAGGACTAGCTGAGGATAATGACGATGTCAGTGCACTGAGCCAGGGGTCGTCTCACACTGTCGCATTATATTGCCCTAACATCTGTGGATCTAAAATACTCCCAAGACTGACACCTGGAGGAGAGTAGAAACCTTTGAAATGATCAGGTGTTGGTTTTGCTCAGGATGAGGATTGACAGAAGCAATCGGTACTACGAGAATGTGTGGAGAAACTAGTGTCAGATCCTAATTTACATGATGTACGTAGGTTCTATCGACCCTGAAAAAGATTTCGCCATGTCTTCAGGGAGATTCGCTGAGAGGGAACTAGACATAGCGGATGGAGAGATCGATGAGCGATTAATCCACTGTATCTCAGTCACTCTCAACTGCGCTGCTGATGGGGAATCAGAGATTGGAGAGGTGAATGAAGTACATGAAGAGAAACAGGCAAGGGAAAAGTTATGACCACATGAAGAGGACGGCTGTGGGCTGAGGTTAGGTTATCATCTTCATGTATCGCGTCACGTCTCACGTAACCCTACATGTAACAACAATGTTAATATCGCGTCGCGCTGGTCTTCCTTTGTTTTGAGGGAGCGCGACGCATCCAGGCGGAGGAAGCTAGCAGCTGTGGGCCAATCCCCACACGCGCGCCTCCGGCTCACGTAATCACATTCCTGCATCGTGTTTGTTGGCGGGTAAACTAACGCGTCACGTCTTCGTCATTGTCTTCGTCCCACCATTCCCGCAGACTGAAGCTATGTAGAGGTGCTCACTGCGAGTCGGACGAACTGGCGGGAGGCTTAACACCAGAGAAAACGGGAGTCAAATCTCCCAATACCAACATTTTCTATCCTATCAATATTGCAGCCAATTCTCCAGTGACGTAACTTACAACACGGATAACCAACCAACTTCTCCTGTACGAGGGAGTCGAAGCCTCCAAATGCAGCTTTAAGTAAAAATAAATCGCAACTATAAGCTTTTTTTCCTTCCCACAGTCCAACATGATGTGGTTGTGTTAATCGTTTCTATTCTATTCAAAGCTTAAAACTATTTTTGTGAGTCAACTGGTGTCCTGAGCGATGGTTACAAATGTTGAATATAACAGAGCTATGCCATGAGCAAGACCGTACGACCGTCCAGTACGACACTCCGATCATCGAAAAACGCTGAGTGAGCTTCGAACACGTTTGCTATGACCCCTTGAGCACGACGTGCGATCCTTGAACACGACGCGCGATCCTTGAGAACGCTGTGGAAATATGCGTCAGATGTAGATGGGACAAGGAGAAGGGAAAGACTAAACAAGAGATGGAAGGACGGAGTGAAAACTATATTTTGAGCGCTAAAGGAATGAAAATACAGGAAGGTGAAACACTTGAGCAAGTAAACTGGAACGATGTGATATACAGGGGTGACGTGCTGTCAAAGAACTGAACCAGGGCATGCGAAGCGGCTGGGGGAAAGCACAGAAAGATCTGTGAGACCTGGATGTGGATAGGTGTTTGCGTTTCGGTGCATTGTACATAACAGCTACGGAATGGATGTAAGCGAATGCGGTCTGTCTTCGCTAGAGAGGAAAGTGCCAGACAAGTACGACAGAAAAAAAAAAAGAAATGTGTGTGTGTGTGTGTTGAGTTACCGGACTCCGCCCCCTCGAGATTACACTGCACGTGAAGTCATCTTTGGTATGGTTGTATCACTGACTGCGCAGTCTCGTTAAAGAATTTTCTCACACCGAAGTAGCTCACATTTCCTTGCTGCTGGGAGGCGGGCAGCCTCGGGTTACAAGAGCCTTTCGAAAGACACACACAGCACCTGACAGCTATCTTAAGTGTGAGTACAAACGAAAAACTACGTTAAGTGTAGGAACAACCGGGAGATACGTTAGTTTCAGAACTGGTCCAATATCATACCAAAGTTCGTGTTAACTGATGAAAAAATACGCAAGTCCTCCTTCGTAGTGCAAATGTTGCTGTGTGGAACTGCGTCGCAACAAAGACATAACATTGTGGGCCATGAATTCTTTAAGGGAAGAGACGCTGCTGAGGAAGCAAATAAGTAACAGACACCTTGTATATTTAGGTTTGTTCTCTCACCTGACGCGTCCACTCTTTCTTCAAAATATTATACGGGAGAAGTTTTGATTGCGTTCAGTTTCAAGCATATCATTCAATATGTTAATCAACCACTCGATTACGACGATTCTGCCCTTCGAATATAACAAACCAACCCACAGGGTGCAGCAACTTATTATCTTAAGCAAAACGACTTCATCCTTTAAGTATAATGAACTTATCTCGAAGTCAACGACTTAAGCCCCGGAATTACGATTTAACACCATGAGTTCAATCTACTCCTCCGTCTGCACAACACTATCTGTCCACTGCTTCGACTGATCTTCCGTATGACAGCAAAATATCCCTGACTGCTTCCCTTACCCATCATCAGATCTCTAACGTCTTGTGGATCTTGGGGTCTCCTAAGTTTGATGGCATCTGGCTCAAAATGTCTCTACCTTCCATAACATTGTTTTTGTGTTTCTTCTGTTACTCCTCCCCTCCTTCCCTCCCTAGGAAATGCCGCCATGTACATCTCTTGGACCATCTGAATGCCCGCCACGAAGCACTGTTATCTTGACAGTCGCCTGCTAAACTACTTCATGCAGGGGATTTCAATGTACACCACAATGGACTGGTTACGCTCTTCCCGGGATGATCCCGCCCGAGCCGAGGCCTTATATTTTTCCCTCATGAACAACCTGGGACAAATATTCAGACACGCACCACTTGTTGCCGACTCCTGACGCCTCCCTGTATTCACCAGACGAGTGTTACGAGTCCTCCTCCCTGACGGTGGTGTCTGTCTTCTCCTACGGTGGTGTAGCTGGAGAAAGGTGAGAGGTTGGACCTGGATACGAGTCTGGTAGCTTGGGTGAAGGATATATGAATGTCGAGTTCTTGGGGTTGGGTCGGTCTCCCTGTGTTCGCTTCCGATGTCTAGAGCATCGAGTCGCAGAAAGTTAAGTAGGTCGTTGGAGCTGTGTGTAGTTGGGTTCGTTTGTGTGCAACTGAACAGTTTTGTGCTGTTATATGGGTATTTGTGGTGGAGATGACGGGGGTTTTGGGAGCTAAACTTTGCCACATGTCCTCTGCTCTAAGTAGTCTGTTATGGATGACAGTGATGTGCAGTGGAGGAGGTACTAATGAGTGTAGTTAGAGCAGTTGGAGTAGTGGCTTTTGGTGAGGGGTGCTTGGCACTGTGGCTGAAGGTTCACAGGCAGTCAGTCCAGGGTTAGCGTTAATGTCAACAGTTTGCAACAGTAATTAGGAGATGATGACCCGACCATCATGTCCCATAAGCGAGGAAATGTGTGTGAATGTGTAAAATGTTTGGGTACAACCAATGGTCCAGTACAGCGGCCGGGGACGGCTCGAGGCTGTACTCCACGCCTGGGAAGAGAAAGGGTGTTTCCCCTGGGGCAAGATGATCGTGCTGGGTGAACTCCCTTGTGGCTGGAAGACTCATACTGTGCCAGACTGCAGGCCCTCCTAGGTCCACTGCAGATGGACACACCCACTCCCAGGTCCTCCCTCCGTTTGAGGGGTTGCCACGGACAGGCGCAGACATTCCGCACGCACACACACACACACACACACACACACACACACACATATATATATATATATATATATATATATATATATATATATATATATATATATATATATATATATATATATATATTGGTTCTCAGTGAATGTAGGTTTGCGGCAGGGGTGTGTGATGTCTCCATGGTTGTTTAATTTGTTTATGGATGGGGTTGTTAGGGAGGTGAATGCAAGAGTCCTGGAAAGAGGGGCAAGTATGAAGTCTGTTGGGGATGAGAGAGCCTGGGAAGTGAGTCAGTTGTTGTTCGCTGATGATACAGCGCTGGTGGCTGATTCATGTGAGAAACTGCAGAAGCTGGTGACTGAGTTTGGTAAAGTGTGTGGAAGAAGAAAGTTAAGAGTAAATGTGAATAAGAGCAAGGTTATTAGGTACAGTAGGGTTGAGGGTCAAGTCAATTGGGAGGTAAGTTTGAATGGAGAAAAACTGGAGGAAGTGAAGTGTTTTAGATATCTGGGAGTGGATCTGTCAGCGGATGGAACCATGGAAGCGGAAGTGGATCATAGGGTGGGGGAGGGGGCGAAAATTTTGGGAGCCTTGAAAAATGTGTGGAAGTCGAGAACATTATCTCGGAAAGCAAAAATGGGTATGTTTGAAGGAATAGTGGTTCCAACAATGTTGTATGGTTGCGAGGCGTGGGCTATGGATAGAGTTGTGCGCAGGAGGATGGATGTGCTGGAAATGAGATGTTTGAGGACAATGTGTGGTGTGAGGTGGTTTGATCGAGTAAGTAACGTAAGGGTAAGAGAGATGTGTGGAAATAAAAAGAGCGTGGTTGAGAGAGCAGAAGAGGGTGTTTTGAAATGGTTTGGGCACATGGAGAGAATGAGTGAGGAAAGATTGACCAAGAGGATATATGTGTCGGAGGTGGAGGGAACGAGGAGAAGAGGGAGACCAAATTGGAGGTGGAAAGATGGAGTGAAAAAGATTTTGTGTGATCGGGGCCTGAACATGCAGGAGGGTGTAAGGAGGGCAAGGAATAGAGTGAATTGGAGCGATGTGGTATACAGGGGTTGACGTGCTGTCAGTGGAGTGAATCAAGGCATGTGAGGCGTCTGGGGTGGACCATGGAAAGCTGTGTAGGTATGTATACACGTGTGTGGACATGTGTATGTACATGTGTATGGGGGGGGGGGGGGTTGGGCCATTTCTTTCGTCTGTTTCCTTGCGCTACCTCGCAGACGCGGGAGACAGCGACAAAGTATAAAAAAAAAAAAAAAAAAAAAAAAAATATATATATATATATATATATATATATATATATATACATATATATATATATATATATATATTCATTTATATTTTTCTATTATACTTTGTCGCTGTCTGCTGCATTAGCGAGGTAGCGCAGGGAAACAGACGAAAGAATGGCCCAACCCACGCACATACACATGCATATACATACACGTCCACACACGCACATATACATACCTATACATTTCAACGCATACATATATATACATACACAGACATATACATATATACACATGTACATAATTCATACTTGTTGCCTTTATTCATTTCCGTCACCACTCCGCCAAACACGAAATGATAATCCCCTCCCCCCGCATGTGCGCGAGGTAGCGCTAGGAAAAGACAACAAAGGCCACATTCGTTCACACTCAGTCTCTACTTGTCATGTATAATGCACCGAAACCACAGCTCCCTTACCACATCCTGGCCCTACAGAACTTTCCCTGGTTTACCCCAGGCGCTTCACATGTCCTGGTTCAATCCACTGACAGCATGTCGTCCCTGATATACCACATCGTTCCAAGTCACTCAATTCCTTGCACGCCTTTCACCCTCCTGCATGTTCAGGCTCCGATCGCTCAAAATCTTTTTCACTCCATCCTTCCACCTCCAATTTGGTCTCTCACTTCTCGTTCCCTCCACCTCTAACACATATATCCTTTTTGTTTATCTTTCCTCACTCATTCTCTCAATGTGACCAAACCATTTCAACACACCCTCTTCTGCTCTCTCGACCACACTCTTTTTATTACCACACATCTCTCTTATCCTTTCATTACTTACTCGATCAAACCACCTCACAACACCACATCTCAAACATCTCATTTCCAACACATCCACCCTCCTCCAGACAACGGCGATTAAGTATGATGATAATATATATATATATATATATATATATATATATATATATATATATATATATATATATATATATATATATATATACACATATATATCTTCCACACTTTGCGCTACCTCGCTAACGCGGGAGACAGAAGCTAAGTATAATACATAATAAATCTTCAATACTTGTATATCTTCCGCACTTGTATATCTTCCACACTTGTTTATCTTGTACACTTGTTTATCTTCCACACTTGTTTATCTTCCACACTTGTTTATCTTCCAATATGGTATATCTTCCACACTTGTATATCTTCCACACTTGTTTATCTTCCAATATTGTATATCTTCCACACTTGTTTATCTTCCAATATTGTATATCTTCCACACTTGTTTATCTTCCAATATTGTATATCTTCCACACTTGTTTATCTTCTACACTTGCATATCTTCCACACTTGCATATCTTCCACACTTGTATATCTTCTACACTTGCATATCTTCCACACTTGTTTATCTTCCAATATTGTATATCTTCCACACTTGTTTATCTTCCACAATTGTATATCTTCCGCATTTGTTTATCTTCTACACTTGCATATCTTCCACACTTGTTTATCTTCCACACTTTTATATCTTTAACAACTGTATATCTTCCACACTTGTTTATCTTCCACAATTGTATATCTTCCGCATTTGTTTATCTTCTACACTTGCATATCTTCCACACTTGTTTATCTTCCACACTTTTATATCTTTAACAACTGTATATCTTCCACACTTGTTTATCTTCCACACTTATATATCTTTCACAACTGTATATCTTCCACAGCTGTATATCTTCCGCACTCGTATATCTTCCACAATTATATATCTTCCACACTTGTTGATCTTCCACAATTGTATATCTTCCACACTTGTTTATCTTCCACACTTCTTTATCTTCCGCACTCATGTATCTTCCACAATTGTATATCTTCCACACTTGTTGATCTTCCACACTTGTTGATCTTCCAAAATTGTATATCTTCCACACTTGTTGATCTTCCACAATTGTATATCTTCCACACTTGTTTACCTTCCCCACTTGTACATCTTCCACAATTGTATATCTTCCACACTTGTTGGTCTTCCACACTTGTTGATCTTCCACACTTGTTTATCTCCCACATTTGTGTATCTTCCGCACTTGTTTATCTTCGGTCACTGCCTCGCATCCACATATTACCGTCGGAATTACTAAACCATCAAATATAACCATCTTTCCCTCACACACAGTGACCTCTCTCCCCACACGCTCCTCAATGTGCCTATGATCCCAGTCCCCTTACCCGCTTCAGCCTCCATGGCTCCATTCGCAGGTCTTGTCCACCTCACTCACTCCAAAATGCTTCCGTTCAAACCCACATTCAACTAACATGTCTCTTTTCACTGCTATTCCTAATAACCTTGTTTTTGTTAACATTTATTCTCAGCTTTCTCCTTTCACATACTCCTCTAAACTCAAAACACTAACTTGTGCAGTTTCCCACTCGAATCTGCCACCAGCACCGTGCCATAGACCAACAACCGACTCACTTTCCCCTCATACTTGACTGATGCATATATACCCCTCTCTTCAAGACCTTTGCATTCACCTCCCGCAACATCCCATCCATAAACCGGTCACACACCTCGGCCGCAGACACACCTACATCTGAAACCACTTAACCCTCCTCTCCTCCTACCCACACACACACACACGCCTTTTTCTTTTCAGAGGAACTCTTCGTTGCTTCTTTAGCTTTCCTCCCACGCCAACAAATCACAAACGTTTTTGTTCAGCACGTCTATCAACCCATTATAGGGTTTCTCCAAAGCCATAAATCCCTCATACAAATCCTTCTGTTTTTCGAAGTGTTTCTTTCACATTCTTCAAAGCAGACACCTGACCCACACATCCTCTAGTACTCCTGAAGCCTGGTACAGGATAGTGTGTGTGTGTGTGTGTGTGTGTGTGTGTGTGTGTGTGTGTGTGTGTGTGTGTGTGTTATTACCACTGCCCCGTCTCTTAACCTTGTATGTAAGTAATATATCTTCACTTCTCTGCATGTACGCAAACACACACACACCCTAGCCTATGCCAGGTACACATTTTACTGACGAGCCTTTTAGGGAGGATGAACAGCTGGGAGGACAGTAGACCGGCTGCCGCGACCATGATTCGAACCTATGTAGGTTTGATCCCAGGTGTGTGTGTGTGTGTGTGTAACAAAACTTAATGTGTAATCAAGTGGAGACATTACTCTACTGTATTCCTTGTGAAACAATGCAAACGCCAGCGACATAGCTGTTCCATCACTGGTGTCAGCCAGCCACAGTGGATCACTGTAACAAATTTACAGAATATTTTAAGGGAAGGCAATGGAGGTGCTGTCATTCGCGTGGCCCTCACAATTGCTTGTATCAACTATCATAAATTTCACATAGAGTTAATCCATTTTATTCACGCAAACAAGTTGTTTCTGAATGATACAAAATTCGCATGTCTAAATATAACGAAAACATGGTTAGATTTAATAATCATTCATTGTTTATAGACCTTGCATATTATATAGCTCCAGCAACAATAAACACCGGCCCTAACGTATTCCGTCGGTGGGAAAACTATTCGTGTAAGACTGATGCAAGCGCCGGCATAGGTCGTCTAGCGGGAACCAATGATGGAAGTGCACCATCACCAGTGTCGGGGGGCCACGGTATGGCTTCGTCCACTTTAAGACGCGCCTCTGAGTAGTTCGTTGGCGGCTCACGCCTACACACCTCCTTCCTTGGCTGAATACTGTGCATCGTGCCGCCGACTACCATACCCATCTTCTTATGTCTTAGAATAAAGTAATCCTTTTATTCCACAAAGTACAAAGTGACACTAATTACCCTTCACGACTGAAAACCGTAGCTGTCGGAACTACCATATGTAGGGGCCTAAATATATCAAGATATATGTCTGTAGACCTGTAACACCCTCTGTGTGATTAGTTAGACCTGACGTACAATAGCAGAACACGACTGCAATTGTTCAACCACAAGATGAGAAATAATGAGGTTTAAACCCCTGGAGCACAACGGTTCGATCTATGAGCACGAGGCTCGACCCCTGAACATGATTGGTATAACTAAGGGATGATCTCACAATTCCATAGGTTTTGAATGAAGAACAATTATTTTTTAGAGGTAAGAAAAACGAAATATTCACAAGAAAAATATCGTACTTACTGAGGAATACAAGATATATGCAAATTGTGTTGATATTTCCGAAAATAATGCTCAAACAACAATTGTTTTCGGTCACGGTCAATATTAGAAAATATAAACATTCCTCAGTTTGAGCTTAACAATGATATATCCATATTGCTGAAACTACCAGGATCAGGTGTCCCTTGTGGCTTTATCTTAATGCAACCTGTGGGATGTCCTGACACTTTAATTTCATGCACACTGTGAGATGTCCGGGGACTTTATTTTCATGCAACCCTTGCTATATCCCACGACTTATTTTAAATGCAAACTGCGGGATGTCCCGGTAATTCATTTTCATGCGACTTGACTTTCACACTATTTAGGATGGACAATGATCAGTCTGCTGAAAACATAGCAACTTTTACCACAGAACACCTCGCTTTGTGTGGACTTTCTCTGTAAACCCACCAAATATTTCTCAACTTGGCCTTACCCACCTCGCCCAGACTTATGTAAAACATAGCTACGTTCAGTCCTAACCAAACTGCCCTGACGTAACCTAACCCAACCTAACTACGCTTAATTCTACAAACTACCCTATTGCAAACGTACACAGCTTAGGTCAAGTCCTTCATAACTTGCCCTGACGCAACTTAGCATGGTCGAACCTATCTTGCTCTGACGTAACCAAACCTAGCTTAGCTTTGGTTTCTCTGCAAACTTGTCCTATCGTAACCTAACATAATTTAGCACCTTTCCTTAATGTACCTTAACCTACCTTAAGGTTAAGGTGGTTCCTATCCTACCCTACTTGCCCAGACTTCGCCTATCTTTGATTAAGATAGTTTAAGCCCAAACCAACCTTCTCTGACGTACCGTACCCGATATAGCTTAGGTTATTTGCAACCCAACTTGTCCTGACGCAACCTAACCTAGCATAGGTTAAATCCTGCCTTTCTCCAGTTGGTCGTCACCTAACCTCGCATTGCACGGGGTGGATCCTTCCCTACTTGCCTTGGCGTAACCAAATATGCTGAGCCTAAAGTCCTAACCTATACTATACTTTTTCTTTTTATATCGAAGCGAAGATACACTTGACAGGTTGGTGATGACTGGCTGAATGCAAATATGTACGAATAACATCGTTGTATTTCAGGTAAAAACCAGATAATGTGAATCGAAACTTATTTACTAACTCAAATTTCTCCCTCATATATATGTTATGTCAATTAGTAATGCTAACGAGTAAATAGCTTATGAAGTAATGTGTTGGTTAGTCTAAATTATATAACAACAGTCGCCCAAGTCAATGATCTAAGTTTGGTTTCGGATACACAACTTCATTTGTTACTTTTCACATATTCTAACGTAAATTACACTAAGCATAAGAAGATAATCGCATGTTTACCAAATGGCGTCCTAGCTACGTCTCTTCGTTGTACATCAACTGATTGTTATATTTCTCTCTTGTGTCTCCCCTGATGATGTGATTATTACACGAAAGTGCACTTGGGAACTTAGTATTTCATTTTCCCCGTAGACTCATGGGAATATACTTGATCACGCGCAAAATTGTGATCCTTTCCAATATATATATATATATATTATTATTTTTTTTATTATACTTTGTCGCTGTCTCCCGCGTTTGCGAGGTAGCGCAAGGAAACAGACGAAAGAAATGGCCCAACCCCCCACCCCCCATACACATGTATATACATACGTCCACACACGCAAATATACATACCTACACAGCTTTCCATGGTTTACCCCAGACGCTTCACATGCCTTGATTCAATCCACTGACAGCACGTCAACCCCGGTATACCACATCGCTCCAATTCACTCTATTCCTTGCCCTCCTTTCACCCTCCTGCATGTTCAGGCCCCGATCACACAAAATCTTTTTCACTCCATCTTTCCACCTCCAATTTGGTCTCCCTCTTCTCCTCGTTCCCTCCACCTCCGACACATATATCCTCTTGGTCAATCTTTCCTCACTCATTCTCTCCATGTGCCCAAACCACTTCAAAACACCCTCTTCTGCTCTCTCAAGCACGCTCTTTTTATTTCCACACATCTCTCTTACCCTTACGTTACTCACTCGATCAAACCACCTCACACCACACATTGTCCTCAAACATCTCATTTCCAGCACATCCATCCTCCTGCGCACAACTCTATCCATAGCCCACGCCTCGCAACCTTACAACATTGTTAGAACCACTATTCCTTCAAACGTACCCATTTTTGCTTTCCGAGATAATGTTCTCGACTTCCACACATTCTTCAAGGCCCCCAGAATTTTCGCCCCCTCCCCCACCCTATGATCCACTTCCGCTTCCATGGTTCCATCCGCTGCCAGATCCACTCCCAGATATCTAAAACACTTCACTTCCTCCAGTTTTTCTCCATTCAAACTCACCTCCCAATTGACTTGACCCTCAACCCTACTGTACCTAATAACCTTGCTCTTATTCACATTTCTTCTTCCACACACTTTACCAAACTCAGTCACCAGCTTCTGCAGTTTCTCACATGAATCAGCCAACAGCGCTGTATCATCAGCGAACAACAACTGACTCACTTCCCAAGCTCTCTCATCCCCAACAGACTTCATATATATATATATATATATATATATATATATATATATATATATATATATATATATATAGGTCAGGTTAGGTCGGCTTCCCGTAGGATAAGTTAACATACGTCTGCTTACTTCATCAGTACAGGTTGAGTAACCCTTATCCGAAATGCCTGAGACAAGAAGTGTTTCGAGTTTTATTTTTTCGGACTTTGGAATATTTGAGATATCTTGGTGATGGAACCCGAGTCTAAGCTCAAAATCCATTTATGTTTCATATACAACTAATACACAAAACCTGAAGGTACTTTTCACACTATTCTTCACAATTTTGCGCATGAAACAAAGTTTGTGTAACAGTGAACCATCAGAAAGCTAAGGTGTCATAACCTCAGCCGCCCATGAGGACAATCTGTGGATGTTTGGCATCGCCTTTATTCCTGACTCTGAAGTTATATGGTACTGATAAGCAATCATTCTCTTACACTTATTCACATATAAGTAATTAACAGTAAAAAAGAAAAAATGAAATGCTATTAATACCATGAAAAAAAAGTTTAATGGAATTTTCCTCTCGTAACGTCATGTCACCGCTCAAAAAGTTCCGGATTTTTGGAGAATTTCGGATTAGGGATGCTCAACTTGTATTATATGGTCTCAATAATTGACGAAACACGTTGCTTATCATATACCCATGCGCCTTAATGACCTGTTAATACCTAACCCAACGGTGGCCAATCAGTGATATACAAAATAACAATATATCCTCGCGGGTCGGAACGGATAGAAAATTTGTTTGTCTACAATTACTCACATATTTGAACGCAACTTTTTTGTTGTTTACATTAGTTTACTTTCCTTTTGTCACTTTATATTTGGATTTAACGAATTACCTTGAAGAAGGGAAATTATGTCCCTCTAACTCAACATCCTTCCGTCTCCAAATTGGTCTCTACGTTCTAATTGTTTCCTCAACTTCTGACACACATTCTCTTGTTCAATCTTTTCTCATTCATACTTTCAGTATGTCCAAACAATTTCAGCTCTCTCAACCACACTCCTTTTATTACTACACGTTTCTCATACTCTTTCATTACTTGTTTAATCGAACCACCTCACCTCACACCACATACTGTCCTCAAACACTTCATTTCCAATGCATCCACCCTCCGCACAGCCTAGTCTACAGCCCATGCCTCGCATCCATATTGTTTGGACTAATATACATTCAAATACATCCGTTTTTTGCCCTCCCAGATAACGTTCTCTCTTTCCACACATTCCTCAGCGCTCCCAGATCCTTTGCCCCCTCATCTCAAATACACACACACACACTTACACACACACACACACACACACACACAATTTTGCACGTGATCAAGCATATTCCTACGAATCCACAGGGAAAAATGAAACACGGTAAGTTCCCAAGTACACTTTCGCGTAACAGTCACATCATCAGGGGAGACACAAGAGAGAAATATACAGTCAGTTGATATACAACGAAGAGACGTAGCTGGGACGCCATTTGGTAAACATGTGATTGTCCAAGACAGACAACGAGCGTATCATAAACTTGTGTGGGCAAGAAGATGAATTGTTTACAAATTTTATCAACAATAAAGTTATCCAATTTGTAAAGACCTTCACTAATATTAAGATTACAATTATTTGTATACTTAATAATAAAAGACTGAATGATATTTCTCGTGGAACTGGAATTAGAGTTAATAACTGAGACGGCATTACTCCAGTCAATACAATGATCATAGCTTTTAATGTGATTAAACGAGGCATTTGATTCTTGTCCTGTTCTTATACTATTTTATGGTGCATAAGTCTGACAGAAAGACCCTTACCAGTCTGCTAAACATAAAACTTATTACAATTTCTACATGGCACTTTATAGATGCACCCAGTGAGAATTTTCTGGTAAGTTCCTGATTAAGATATTCTTTATAGTATTATTGTTGCTGAGGGCAACATTTACATAAAGGATTTAAGCAACATGTGAAGTAAAGTAAAATTATCATCAAAAGGGAGAACTAAAAGATTCTTGGTGTCAATGGAAAGTTTGGGCTCAACTCTATAAAATGATTTCTTTGCTAACTTTAGGGATTTATCAATGAAAGATCTAGGGGACTTTAACTTAGATCCAACAGAATATATCTTCGCAAACTCATTTTGATGAGACTCGTAGGAATATATATACATATATATATATATATATATATATATATATATATATATATATATATATATATATATATATATATATATATATATATATTATCATTATCATTATTTTGCTTGTCGCTGTCTCCCGCGTTAGCGAGGTAGCGCAAGGAAACAGACGAAAGAATGGCCCAACCCACTCACATACACATACATATACATACATATCCAAACACGCACATATACATACCTATACATCTCAACGTATGGGTATGTTTGAAGGAATAGTGGTTCCAACAATGTTGTATGGTTGCGAGGCGTGGGCTATGGATAGAGTTGTGCGCAGGAGGATGGATGTGCTGGAAATGAGATGTTTAAGGACAATGTGTGGTGTGAGGTGGTTTGATCGAGTAAGTAACGTAAGGGTAAGAGAGATGTGTGGAAATAAAAAGAGCGTGGTTGAGAGAGCAGAAGAGGATGTTTTGAAATGGTTTGGGCACATGGAGAGAATGAGTGAGGAAAGATTGACCAAGAGGATATATGTGTCGGAGGTGGAGGGGACGAGGAGAAGTGGGAGACCAAATTGGAGGTGGAAAGATGGAGTGAAAAAGATTTTGTTTGATCGGGGCCTGAACATGCAGGAGGGTGAAAGGAGGGCAAGGAATAGAGTGAATTGGATCGATGTGGTATACCGGGGTTGACGTGCTGTCAGTGGATTGAATCAGGGCATGTGAAGCGTCTGGGGTAAAAAAGCGAGATATACATAAGTATACTTATGTAAGTAGGAGAGATGGCCAGAGAGCGTTATTGGATTACGTGTTAATTGACAGGCGCGCGAGAGAGACATTTGGATGTTAATGTGCTGAGAGGTGCAACTGGAGGGATGTCTGATCATTATCTTGTGGAGGCTAAGGTGAAGATTTGTATGGGTTTTCAGAAAAGAAGAGTGAATGTTGGGGTGAAGAGGGTGGTGAGAGTAAGTGAGCTTGGGAAGGAGACTTTTGTGAGGAAGTACCAGAAGAGATTGAGTACAGAATGGAAAAAGGTGAGAACAATGGAAGTAAGGGGAGTGGGGGAGGAATGGGATGTATTTAGGGAATCAGTGATGGATTGCGCAAAAGATGCTTGTGGCATGAGAAGAGTGGGAGGTGGGTTGATTAGAAAGGGTAGTGAGTGGTGGGATGAAGAAGTAAGAGTATTAGTGAAAGAGAAGAGAGAGGCATTTGGACGATTTTTGCAGGGAAAAAATGCAATTGAGTGGGAGATGTATAAAAGAAAGAGACAGGATGTCAAGAGAAAGGTGCAAGAGGTGAAAAAAAGGGCAAATGAGAGTTGGGGTGAGAGAGTATCATTAAATTTTAGGGAGAATAAAAAGATGTTGTGGAAGGAGGTAAATAAAGTGCGTAAGACAAGGGAGCAAATGGGAACTTCAGTGAAGGGCGCAAATGGGGAGGTGATAACAAGTAGTGGTGATGTGAGAAGGAGATGAAGTGAGTATTTTGAAGGTTTGTTGAATGTGTTTGATGACAGAGTGGCAGATATAGGGTGTTTTGGTCGAGGTGGTGTGCAAAGTGAGAGGGTTAGGGAAAATGATTTGGTAAACAGAGAAGAGGTAGTAAAAGCTTTGCGGAAGATGAAAGCCGGCAAGGCAGCAGGTTTGGATGGTATTGCAGTGGAATTTATTAAAAAAAGGGGGTGACTGTATTGTTGACTGGTTGGTAAGGTTATTTAATGTATGTATGACTCATGGTGAGGTGCCTGAGGATTGGCGGAATGCGTGCATAGTGCCATTGTACAAAGGCAAAGGGGATAAGAGTGAGTGCTCAAATTACAGAGGTATAAGTTTGTTGAGTATTCCTGGTAAATTATATGGGAGGATATTGATTGAGAGGGTGAAGGCATGTACAGAGCATCAGATTGGGGAAGAGCAGTGTGGTTTCAGAAGTGGTAGAGGATGTGTGGATCAGGTGTTTGCTTTGAAGAATGTATGTGAGAAATACTTAGAAAAGCAAATGGATTTGTATGTAGCATTTATGGATCTGGAGAAGGCATATGATAGAGTTGATAGAGATGCTCTGTGGAAGGTATTAAGAATATATGGTGTGGGAGGCAAGTTGTTAGAAGCAGTGAAAAGTTTTTATCGAGGATGTAAGGCATGTGTACGTGTAGGAAGAGAGGAAAGTGATTGGTTCTCAGTGAATGTAGGTTTGCGGCAGGGGTGTGTGATGTCTCCATGGTTGTTTAATTTGTTTATGGATGGGGTTGTTAAGGAGGTGAATGCAAGAGTTTTGGAAAGAGGGGCAAGTATGAAGTCTGTTGGGGATGAGAGAGCTTGGGAAGTGAGTCAGTTGTTGTTCGCTGATGATACAGCGCTGGTGGCTGATTCATGTGAGAAACTGCAGAAGCTGGTGACTGAGTTTGGTAAAGTGTGTGAAAGAAGAAAGTTAAGAGTAAATGTGAATAAGAGCAAGGTTATTAGGTACAGTAGGGTTGAGGGTCAAGTCAATTGGGAGGTGAGTTTGAACGGAGAAAAACTGGAGGAAGTGAAGTGTTTTAGATATCTGGGAGTGGATCTGGCAGCGGATGGAACCATGGAAGCGGAAGTGGATCATAGGGTGGGGGAGGGGGCGAAAATTCTGGGGGCCTTGAAGAATGTGTGGAAGTCGAGAACATTATCTCGGAAAGCAAAAATGGGTATGTTTGAAGGAATAGTGGTTCCAACAATGTTGTATGGGTGCGAGGCGTGGGCTATGGATAGAGTTGTGCGCAGGAGGATGGATGTGCTGGAAATGAGATGTTTGAGGACAATGTGTGGTGTGAGGTGGTTTGATCGAGTAAGTAACGTAAGGGTAAGAGAGATGTGTGGAAATAAAAAGAGCGTGGTTGAGAGAGCAGAAGAGGGTGTTTTGAAATGGTTCGGGCACATGGAGAGAATGAGGAAAGATTGACCAAGAGAATATATGTGTCGGAGGTGGAGGGAACGAGGAGAAGAGGGAGACCAAATTGGAGGTGGAAAGATGGAGTGAAAAAGATTTTGTGTGATCGGGGCCTGAACATGCAGGAGGGTGAAAGGAGGGCAAGGAATAGAGTGAATTGGAGCGATGTGGTATACCGGGGTTGACGTGCTGTCAGTGGATTGAATCAGGGCATGTGAAGCGTCTGGGGTAAACCATGGAAAGCTGTGTAGGTATGTATATTTGCGTGTGTGGACGTATGTATATATATGTGTATGGGGGTGGGTTGGGCCATTTCTTTCGTCTGTTTCCTTGCGCTACCTCGCAAACGCGGGAGACAGCGACAAAGCAAAAAAAAAAAATATATATATATATATATATATATATATATATATATATATATATATATATATATATATATATATATATACCGAACCTGAAAGCCAACACAATTTGTAATGTCACGGTATAATCTACTGAAAGCTTTCCTGGCTGAGTTCGTCTTCAACGCCGCCTAGAAAACAATAAAATACATTTTATTTGAAATTCATGACCATGGGAGATGTGGCTCAAAATCTCTGAAGATTTACTCCTTCATGCACGGCAGTGCAATCGTTAAAAGAAATAACAGCCCTTTGAAGTCAGATAACAAGACCGCCTCTAAAACAATAACACTCAGCCCGATAACGGAATCCCTAGAGGAAGATAAGAACGCCATAAGAACAATGTATTTCAAACACGATACGATAATCCCTTGAATTAGATACCATAATCCCACCATGACTAACGCCAGAGAAATGCACTTCCTCCCGAAAAAGGTTAGGTGACAACCGACGTCACCGCCCCCCCCCCCCCCCCCCCGGGCATACCGTAAATTATCTCGAATGAATATAACACAGTGAGTAATACTTAATATATATATATATATATATATATATATATATATATATATATATATATATATATATATATACATATACATATATATATCTTGAATATCACATCAAACCTCAAGTGTACGGTAATACACTCGTAGACATGATACAACCACATGAACCTGACCTTCAACCATACACCTCGAGAACACAAGGATCTCTCCACTTCACACGCTGAAATGATACGGAGCCTCTCTGCACATGAGCAAGGAGGCTCGAAATCGTCTTTGAACAAGGCAGCAACGAAGCTTTAAATGTCCTTGAACACGGCAGCAACGAAGCTTGAAATGTCTTTGAACACGGTAGCAACGAGGCATCTTTTTCATGGTAGATCAGAAAAAAATATAGTTTTCATACATGACAAAATTCCTTGAAGTTATATCATACGAGACTTCATCTTTCGTGGTAGCTAAAGAAAAAATATATCTATAAACATCACTAAATCCATTAGTTCCTGGTAATTCTTTCTTACTTCCAGGAGTTCTTCATCGTGAAGAACACAGCCTAGCTATCCAATGGGAAAGTTGAATTGGTGGTATTCATCAATCATTTACCTCTGATATTTGCTGGGTCTTATTTTAGAAACAGGGCTGTGAGACAGATGAAACTTGAGGAAATCTAAATCACGAGAGAGAGAGAGAGAGAGAGAGAGAGAGAGAGAGAGAGAGAGAGAGAGAGAGAGAGAGAGAGAGAGAGAGAGAGAGAGAGAGAGATTCAGTGTACGAGTAATCATGCGTTCCAGCCGAGGCAGGTGGCATGGCAAGTGGATGGCCTAGCACTTTACATACCAGCCTGGCGCATTACCTCTCCTCAGCCCACGCAGCTGCACAGAACGCCACCACAGCCTTCCTGGCTCACGGTCCCCGTGAAATCTGCCCATATGTGACCAAGGAATGTTCAATACGTCACTAGAAGAAGGTAAAAATAAAAAAAAAAATAAATAAATAAAATAAAGTAGGCGGTTTTTGCTCGTATTCAACAATGAAATCGCGTAAACTACTCGCCAGTCTCTGTAACAAATGTGACCGTTAAAACACTGGAAAGAATAATAAAAAAGGAAATGGAAAGCAGCTTGCAGAGAGGGAAACTACCTACCGGTAAATAGCACAGATTCAAGGAAAGGTCATGCATTACAAATCTTCTAGACTTGTTAGACATGGTGAGCTCCTGCCTCAGATCAAAGATAGATAGGAAGGTTGTGGGTTCGTGGACTGTTAGAAGGCTTTTGACACCCTCAGTGTACCCTATCGTAGAGTGAGTAAGAGGCTAGAGCTACAGACAGGATTATGGGGGCAGCCATCTTCAAATGGACAGATGAGAACCTTAGTAAAATGAAAGAACAAGGACACAATTTTTTTAGGAGCATTCCCAATGTGGGCTATCACCAGTTGTGCTGTTAGGCTCAGTCTTGGGTCTCTTACTGCTCTCTGCATGTAAATGATTTATCTGATAAACTGACCTTTTTATTTGAAAGTATTTGCCGATGATATTTATGTCACAAGGAATAAAAGATGACTGCATCAGCTTAAAAGAGGAATTGGACAAACTCCAAAGTTTGCTTACTATATGTTTGATGCAATTTTGTTCATATACGGAAGATGACACACTTAAAGGACTCTTGTGCAATTACTGCCAAGCAGGTTATAAGCTACAGGAATCTATGGGTGAAAGAGAAGCATGGGTAGACATTGTGCAAGTATAGCACCGCATTTGAATATATGGATAAAAAAAAGTGTTTGGCAAGCTATTCATAACATGCATTAAATCCATACTAGACTATACCTCCCGAGCCTGGCCACCGCACCTTAAAAGACACACACATCTAACTGAAAGGGTCTAAAGAACAGCGGCTCAAATGCTGCCTGAATTAAGACCGCTAGGCTACGAGGGGCTGAGGGGATAAACGACGTCAACAGTGAACAGCTTTTCATGAGATGCCACAGCAGAGTAACTAGAGGTCGTAACTACGAGAAACTTTACAAGAAGAGTATTAGAGAGGCCGTAAAGAAGTACTATATTAATACAATGGTGATGTATAATTGGAATATACAGTACAAGGAAAACTTGAACGCTAGCAGTTTATAACTGTGTAAATGGCTATGTGATAATATAAAATGTACTCTACAGATAGGTAATTACGCCACATCAAACAAATTTAGCCTCACCAGACCCTGGCCACATCACACTATACCAGCCTCACCACACATTCTGGCCACATCACACTACACCAGCCTCACCACATCCTGGCCATACTGCTCCAAGCCCTGGCCAAACTGGTTCAGCCTCACCAAACACTGGCCACACCACACCAAACACTGGCCACACCACACCCTAGCCACAACACACTACACCTATACCTTGGAATACCCCATCAGCCACTTACCTTCTGAGTCAAGGATGTGGGCGTTGTGAGAGTAATAGTCCCAGGTGTTGGTGACCGTGTTCCTCGAAATGGACATGATCCCCACCCGCTTCACTCCTCACTTCGTGTGTCTCAGTTCTCTAACTCTCTCTTACAGACCCGCACTAGGTCTAGACATCGCAGTTAAGGTTCTCATACTATTTCTTAATCCAACTGCTTTACGCTGGCGTTCAGAATCATAAGCATATACCAAACACAAACTTTGTTTACGAGGAATTTCCTATATCTCATTGTCGTTACAGTCATTGTCCAGAGGTATCAAACACCATCTGCTTATTTCAAGTTAATCCTCTACACTGTGAATGCACAGAACAACACTAATGACCCAACAGTGACACACGACCTCCGTCTTCCACAGGATTACTCGCGTCACTGTTGCACAAAAGAAAACGGGGGTTCGACTCTGACCGCCAGGTGTAAGCATCATGGCCGGCAGGCCGAGTGTGCATCATTCATCACTACAAAATGTCACTTGGGGGCTACTCACGGGTTGTGAAGAGCGTGTCCCATCGACCAGGGCAAATACTAGGTGGTTCCCATTCCCTCATATAACAAGGAGCACGGCGAAGCATTATATTAAGTCAAATAATGGGCTCACGTCTGGTCAATAGGGCAAGAGCGTAGCGAAGCGACTATCAGATGCATGTAGCCAAGTCACAAATTTAACTATCCCGGCGTTCTCATACATTCTATCCTCGAAGTTTCTTCTTGAAAAACTATGACTTAGATCACGATTACATTGCCAGAACCATCTGGCTGTGTGTGTGTGTGTGTGTGTGTGTGTGTGTGTGTGTGTAATTACTCTTTTTTTCTTTTGTATTCACGGAGAGGGAGTTTTGCACTGGTGGAGCCCATCTCTTCAACTTTACTATCATACAACTTTTCAATTTTGATATAATGTAAGCGTTCAAAATTCAAATCACTAAGTTTATTACAATCATTTCCGACCATACTATAAAAAGAAAAAGCTTTAAATCTTTCCTTATATTTGTTTAGTTCCTAGTTATCGCCTCTAGTTGGTCAAGCTTAGTCATTTTCGAAGAAGTGATCATTGACGCCATTATCAAACTGGCTTGGAAAGTTGATCGTTATGATCAAGTCAGCCGTAACTTTCCTCTCTTCCAGATCAATTTTCATTTCTCTCTCTCTCTCTCTCTCTCTCTCTCTCTCTCTCTCTCTCTCTCTCTCTCTCTCTCTCTCTCTCTCTCTCTCTCTCTCCTTCTTCTTCTTCTTCTTCTTTCCATAGTCAACGTTCAAGTTCTCTGAGCCTCTCATGGGACTCCATGTTCTCTCAATTTTGACTGAAATTTTGAATTTTCTCAACCACAAACGCAGCGCGATGGTTGGCTAGGCTCACACACATCCACCCGCCCACCCACCATACTGGCCCACATCGACGAAGATGCAGCAAAATGTTGTGCTTCCATGAGTTAAATATCCTCATGAAACCAGTTTAATCTTCTGACAGCACAGGTCCACTAAGCTAGTGAAAACAGTACTGTGACCTAATGGCACCAATTCACCGTCCCAGTACCAGCAGGTAGTTTACTGGTACCAGCAGGATTGTGTCTGGTACCATGATGACTCTACTATATATTCATATATCTATTTACTATACTTTGTCGCTGTCTCTCGCATTAGCGAGGTAGCGCGAGGAAACAGACGAAAGAATGGCCCAACCCACACACATACACATGCATATACATACACGTCCACACATGCACATATACATACCTATACATTTCAACGTATACATATATATATATATATATATATACATACACACATATACATATATATACATGTACATAATCCATACTTCTGCCTTTATTCATTCCCGTCGCCACCCCTCCACACATGAAATGACAATCCCCTCCCCCCGCATGCGCGCAAGGTAGCGCTAGGAAAAGACAACAAAGGCCACAATCGTTCACACTCAGTCTATAGCTGTCATGTATAATGCACCGAAACCACAGCTCCCTTTCCACATCCGGGCCCCACAAAACTTTCCATATATATATATATATATATATATATATATATATATATATATATATATATATATATATATATATATTTCATGTGTGGCGGGGTGGCAACGGAAATGGATGAAGGCAGAAAGCATGAATGAGTACATGTGTATATATGTATAATACGTCTATGTATGTATACATTCAAATGTATAGGTATGTATATGTGCGTGTGTGAACGTGTATGTATAAACATGTGCATGTGGCTGGGTTGGGCCATTCGTCTGTCTCCTTGCGATACCTCGCTAACGCGGGAGACAGCTACAAAGTATAATGATATAATAATAATACACACACACACACACACACACACACACACACATATATATATATATATATATATATATATATATATATATATATATATATATATATATATATATATATATATGCATACGGCCTTAGAATTCAATACAACATATTTAGTTATTGATCTTTTCCATGTTCTCCAATTTCAATTTTTTCCCCATATCATTCAACCATTAATTGGGTGTTCAAACACCAGTTGTCCAAAACTATCCATTTTATTTCAATCAAGCTTTCGCCTTCACATAGGCATTACCAGGGACCTACGAAAAAGAGAAAACACTGCGTCACAAAACTTGGACACGAAATGTAAAACGCAAACAAGTATATGAAAAGCAAATTCGGAAAAAACCACAGCACACAGAACATGAAAGTAAAGGAAAACACTAGAACGATACAAATAATCATAGTCATGACGGGCAGTATAAGCTACAACCTAAATACAAAAGTGGATATAGAAATGTATATATAAAAAAGTTACAGCAAAGGATACACAGAACAATCTTAAACGAGGTAGGAATATCGACGGTCCATCACGAAATACACTATGTTGGGCTAATCGAGACCGTTATTGTCCAAGTGTGGCGCTGAGGTCAGATCGGGCTCGTCTGATTCTTCCTAACCTTCATAACCCATGATCGGGTGGGTCAGTAGCACGTTACCCGTCCTGATATGGTGGACTCGGTGGCTTATGGCGGGTTAGTGACGTGTTCCCCCTGTTCTAAAACGGCATTAGGTCTACTTCCTACTGGCAGGCCACCAAACAGTTGTATGGCGTTCGTCATGTTTCTCTGGATGATAATGACAGGTACTTACTCTCTGTGAATGGCCTCTAATATCTGCAGTTTCCTCTAATTATTGCAATTAGTTAAGATTTTGGTGTTATTCACTATAATCTTGCTCGTTAGTCTCGTCCCATGCTTTTGTTCATGATGTTGTTTGATTCCATCTTCTGGTTTATGTGGTGGGTATGATTCAAACTTCCAGAGCGACTTACCATATTGTTCATTACAAGCGAACATGATTTCGTATTGTAGTATATAATCAGAATTATACCCTTATCTTCATCAATCGCATTTCAGTTTCTGTCTACATCTCGCACGACCTTTTCGTCTTTTCATTATATCGTAAACTTTTATGCTGTCACGCTGAGGCTGTCTGTTTGCCACGAGATGTTGCTCTAATATGTTGTTCACAATGGTATGAAATTCAGTATATGAATATCCAATGTTGACATTTGCCGGATAGGTCAGTTTTGGGGGAAGAAGTTGCCAGGTTGAGCACACCTTGATCGCTCTCCTCACGTATGCACGAATGACACTTCTCTTGTAATTTTGAATGTATTCACGTATTCCATTCATGCCTTTATCTTGAGTGGTGGGTTTTCTGTAGTGGTGTACTGTCTATATTTCTATATGAGTTAAGACTGTTCTTCTGTCTTCCCTTTACTGAAAAAATTTCTCTATCTTCATGTTTTGTATATACGTTGGAGCTATTTTTCGTTATGACACTGTCCATCTGTATCGTTTTCCTACTTTCCCTTACTTCTCATGTTCTTTGTACATTTTTAACTGCTTTTTAACATCCTTGAGTTTAACGTCTCATGTCCAAGTCTTTGTGACGCAGTATTTTCTTTCTTCTGTTGTACAAATTCGTGATGATGCCTCTGTGAAGGCAAAAGCTTGATTGAAAAAAAAAAAATGGATAATATTGGACAACCGGTGTCTGAACACCCACTTAATGGTAGAGTAATACTGAGAAAATTAGAGAACATAAAAAAGACTATTTATTATCTATTATACTTTGTCGCTGTCTCCCGCGTTGGCAAGGCAGCGCAAGGAATGAGACGAAAGAATGGCCCAACCCAAACACACACACGTATATACATAAACGCCCACACACGCACATATACATACCTATATATTTCAACGTATACATACATATAAATACACAGACACATACATATATACACATGTACATACTCATACATGCTTCCTTCATCCATTCCCGTCGCCAGCCTATTACACATGAAATAGCACACCTTTCCCCCACAGTGTGCGCACGTGGTAGCGCTAGGAAAAGATAACAAAAGCCAAATTTGTTCACACTCAGTCTCTAGCTGTCATGTGTAATACACCCAAACCACAGCTCCCTTTCCACATCCAGGCCCCACAAAACTTTCCATGGTTTACCCTAGACGCTTAACATGCCCTGGTTCAATCCGTTGACATCACGTCAACTCCGGTATACCACATCGTTTCGGTTCACTCTATTCCTTGCACGCCTTTCACCCGTCCTGCACGTCTGGCACCGATCGCTCAATATCTTTTTCACTCCATCCTTCCACCTCCAATTTGGTCTCCCACTTCTCCTCGTTCCCTCCACCTCTGACACATACATCCTCTTTGTCAATCTTCCCTCGCTCATTCTCTCCACATGACCAAACCATTTCAATACACCCTCTTCTGCTCTCTAAACCACACTCTTTTTATTACCACACATCTTTCTTACCCTTTCATTACTTACTCGATCAAACCACCTCACACCAAATATTGTCCTCAAACATCTCATTTCCAACACATCCATCCTCCTCCGCACAACCCAATTTACAGTCCACGCCTCGCAACCATATAACATTGTTGGAACCGCTATCCCTTGAAACATACCCATTTTTGCTCTCCGAGATAACGTTCTCGTCTTCCACACATTCTTCAACGCTCCCAGAACCTTCGCCCTCTCCCCTACCCTGTGACACACTTCCGCTTCCACACTTTCCATCCGCTGCTAAATCCACTCCCAGATATCTAAAACGCTTCACTTCGTCCAGTTTTTCTCCATTCAAAATTACCTCCCAAGTGACTTGTCCCTCAACCCTACTGAACCAAATAACTTTGCTCTTATTCACATTTACTCTCAGCTTTCTTCTTTCACACACTCTACTAAACTCAATCACCAGCTTCTGCAGTTTCTCACCCAAATCAGCCACCAGCACTGTATCATCAGCGAACAACTGACTCACTTCAAAAGCCCTCTCATCCACAACAGACTGCATACTTGCCATTCTCTCCAAAACTCTTGCATTCACCTCCCCAACAACCCCATCCATAAACAAATTAAGCAACCATGGAGACATCACGCACCCCTGCCGCAAACCGACACTCACTAAGGACCAATCACTTTACTCTCTTCCTACTCGTACACATGCCTTACATCCTTGATAAAAACTTTACACTGCTTCTAGCAACTTACCTCCCACACCATATACTTTTAATACCTTCCACAGAGCATCTCTATCAACTCTATCATATGCCTTCTCCAGATCTATAAATGCCACATACAAATTCATCTGTTTTTCTAAGTATTTCTCACATACATTCTTCAAAGCAATCACCTGATCCACACATCCTCAACCACTTCTGACCCACACTGCTCTTCCCCAATCTGATGCTCTGTTCATGCCTTTACCCTCATATATAATTTCCAAAGAATACTCAACAAACCAATACCTCTGTAATTTGAACACACCTTTATCCCCTTTACCTCTGTACAATGGCACTAAGCACGCATTCCGCCAATCCTCAGGCACTTCACAATGAACCATACATACATTGAATATCCTCATCAACCAGTCAGCAACACAGTCGTCCCCCTTTTTCAAGAAAGTCCACTGCAATACCATCCAAACCAGCCGCCTTGCCGGCTTTCATCTTCCGCAAACCTTTCACCACCTCTTCTTTGTTTACCAAATCATTCTCCCTCATCCTCTCACTTCACACACCACCTCGACGAAAACACCCTATATCTGCCACTTTATCATCAAACACATTCAACAAACCTTCAAAATACTCACTCCATCTCCTTCTCACTTCACCACTACTTGTTATTACCTCCCCATTAGCCCCCTTCGACGATGTTCCCTTTTGTTCTCTTGTCTTACACACTTTATTTACCTCCTTCCTTAATATCTTTTTATCCTCCCTAAAAGTTAATGACACTCTCTCAACCTAACTCTCATTTGATCACAGATTTTAACGTGATTAAACAAGGCATTTGATTCTTGTCCCGTTCTTATACTATATTTATGTTGCTTAAGTCTAACAGAAAGATCCTTACCAGTCTGCCCAACATAAAATTTATCAATTTCCACATGGCACTTTATAGATGCATCCAAGAGAATTTTCTGGTAAATTCCTGATTAAAATATTCTTTGCAGTATTATTGCTGCTGACGGCAGCATTTACATTAAAGGATTTAAGCAACATGGGAAGTGAAATTCTTATTAAAAGGGAGAACTAAAAGATTCTTGGTGTCAATGGGAGGTATGGGCTCAACTCTATAAAATGATTTCCTTGCTAACTTAAGGGATCTATCAACGAAAGATCTAGGGTACTATGGTCACTGTATTGACTGGAGTGATACCATCTCAGTTATTAACTCTATTACCACGAGAAATATCACTGAATCTTCTATCATTAAATACACAAACAATTATAATCTTAATATTAGTGATGGTCTATACAAATTAGATAACTTTATTGTTGATAAAATTTGTAAAATGATAAGTTCATGAACGCTTGTTGTCTGTACTGGACAATCGCATGTTTACCAAATGGCGTCCTAGCTTCGTCTCTTCGATGTATATCAACTGACTGTTATATTTCTCTCTTGTGTCTCCCCTGATGATGTGATTACTACACGAAAGTGCACTTGGGAACTTATCGTGTTTTATTTTCTTACACTCTATCACATACTCCCACCAATCCTGTTTCAGGAGTAGTGCTGCTCCTTCCCTTGCTCTTGTCCTCTCGCTAACCCCTGACTTTACTCCCAAGACATTCCCAAACCACTCTTCCCCTTTACCCTTGAGCTTCGTTTCACTCAGAGCCAAAACATCCAGGTTCCTTTCCTCAAACATACTACCTATCTCTCCTTTTTTCTCATCTTGGTTATATCCACACACATTTAGACACCCCATTCTGAGCCTTCGAGGAGGATGAGCACTCCCCGCGTGACTCCTTCTGTTTCCCCTTTTAGAAAGTTAGAATACAAGGAAGGGAGGGTTTCTAGCCCCCCGCTCCCGTTCCCTTTAGTCGCCTTCTACGACACGTGAGAAATGTGTGGGAAGTATTCTTTCTCCCCTACCCCCAGGGATATATATATATATATATATATATATATATATATATATATATATATATATATATATATATATATATATATATATATTTCTTTTTTCTTTCAAACTATTCGCCATTTCCCGCATTAGCGAGGTAGCGTTAAGAACAGAGGACTGGGCCTTGAGGGAATACCCTCACCTGGCCCAATTCTCTGTTCCTTCTTTTGGAAAATTAAAAAAAAATAATGAGAGGGGAGGATTTCCAGCCCCCCGCTCCCTCCCCTTTTAGTCGCCTTCTATGACACGCAGGGAATACGTGGGAAGTATTCTTTCTCCCCTATCCCCAGGGATAATATATATATATATATATATATATATATATATATATATATATATATATATATATATATATATATATATATATATATATATACTTATATCCTAGCGGTAGCGCTACCGCTAGTTGCACAGGTGTCCCGGGTTCGACCCAGGCTGCTGGAGGTTTGTATGATATATATATTTTTCTTTTTTTCTTTCAAACTATTCGCCATTTCCCGCATTAGCGAGGTAGCTTTAAGAACAGAGGACTGGGCCTTTGAGGGAATACCCTCACCTGGCCCAATTCTCTGTTCCTTCTTTTGGAAAATTAAAAAAAAAACGAGAGGGGAGGATTTCTAGCCCCCCGCTCCCTCCCCTTTTAGTCGCCTTCTACGACACGCAGGGAATACGTGGGAAGTATTCTTTCTCCCCTATCCCCAGGGATATATATATATATATATATATATATATATATATATATATATATATATATATATATATATATATATGTGTGTGTGTGTGTGTGTGTGTATATATATATATATATATATATATATATATATATATATATATATATATATATATATATATATATATATATATATATTATCCCTGGGGATAGGGGATTAAGAATACTTCCCACGTATTCCCTGCGTGTCGTAGAAGGCGACTAAAAGGGGAGGGAGCGGGGGGCTGGAAATCCTCCCCTCTCGTTTTTTTTTTAATTTTCCAAAAGAAGGAACAGAGGGGGCCAGGTGAGGGTATTCCAAAAAAAGCCCAGTCCTCTGTTCTTAACGCTACCTCGCTAATGCGGGAAATGGCGAATAGTTTAAAAGAAAATATATATATATATATATATATATATATATATATATATATATATATATATATATATATATATATATATGGAGCGGGGGGGCTGGAAATCCTCCCCTCTCATTATTATTTTTTTTTTTCAAAAGAGGGAACAGAGAAGGGGGCCAGGTGAGGATATTCCCTCAAAGGCCCAGTTCTCTGTTCTTAACGCTACCTCGCTAACGCGGGAAATGGCGAATAGTTTGAAAGAAAGATATATATATATATATATATATATATATATATATATATATATATATATATATATATATATATATATATATATATATATTACTCCACTTGCTCGAGGACTATACTGTAAGTGAATAGTCATCTTTAGTGAGGCTGTATCACTGGAACTACAGTCTCATCACATAATCTCTCACTCCCTGCTTCTAGAAATGACGCAACGTTAGGCTGCAGGAGCCTTCAGAGGTCCTGGCTACCAGCAGGGCTCCGAGAAAGAGATCCCGGGGTAATTAATAATAAAATATCCTGGGTTGATTATAAATAAAAGAGCATATAGTAGATTTAAGGCCACTGCAAAGCAGTGAGGGAACTTCAGACTTATTTGAGTGCCGCCGTCCAGACGCTTGTGAAATATTTTGTAAGGTAAGGTCAGGGTCCGGGAGGCGAGGACGGAGTCTGAGTTGCAACCTCTTCCTTTTACATTCCTATTTTTCAATATCCCTTTTATGTTGTGTCCTTTTTCTTACTCCTTTCAATGCCTCATTCCCATATTAGTCATCTTACACAGCTCCTATCCCCAAATTGATCTACTTACTACCCCCAGCCAGCATCCACGTATCTCCAACCTCACCATTCCCCGTGCGCACTTACCGTTTCCATGACGACCAACTCGTAAACCTAGCCCGCCCCGCCATCCAACACTGTTCCCTCCAACTACCGCCTACTTTTATCGCTCTTTTATCGGTGCTTCCGCGGCTACTGGGAATTTCCAGTGTACAGTCATGTCTCTCATATCTTTTTTATACCTCCTCTGAAGGTGATACTTAAACCTACTCTTTAAACGAACGAGTATTTGTGTAATGATCATGTAATGCGTTGATCCGAGGAAACGCGTCATCAACACAACACAGCTGAACATCAATTATCATACGACTAAGCTAAGGGATTCTGTTTATTTCAAGATCTGAAACCAGATATCATCAGATACCAAAAACAAATGGGATTAGTTATGGATGAGCACGACGACATAACCCTTGCGGTAAAAGGAACGACCCTTAAGCACGACAGCAAGACCCTTGACGAAGGCACGACGGTACGACCCTTGGATATGATAGCCAGACTTACAGCACTGTTATGGGTCAAGTCAATGCCAGGGCCTTCAATGATACCAAGGAGTCATACCGTAATGCTAAAGGGTCGTCCTCCATCGAGCTCACGGGTTGTGCCGTGTGTGCTTAATAGGATCATGGATTTCAAAAGTATACTTAACATCTGCCATAAAGTCACTGAGAAAATGTACTTCTGTCATGTATGCTAAACAAAGTCTAGCTGATGGAAATATGCACAAGTCTCATAGAACATTTGTTTTTTATTGAGCATTCCCAGAAAAATTTAAGATGTACCAGCAGGTTATCAACTCATATCGACATTGTGTACCAATGCAGACAATGGAACTATTCTGCACATTATTTCAAAGATTATCATACTGCCCAAATCATGATCAACACATATCAAAAGATTATGTATGTAACTTTACAAGTTTTTACCGTAGAAACAAGTTAACACTTTATAATCATATAATCATCAAATAACATCGTGTATCTATCCGAACCAAGACAAATAAATACTTTTTGTCATATACTTTTTATATATAGTTCACAACGCACCACAAACAATATGATTACACATTTCCATTTCTAATTCTATAAGGGGAATAAGAAACCTTAACAAACATCACAATCATATATTCTCTACGTCCAGAAGGTGTATGCAACTTCTGTTGGGTTTTCGTAAATGCGGATTCTAGCACAGTAACCTTTAACTGTTGATTGTCATTACATCCGACATCATACACGGCCGTGCACGTACAAGCTTCGCCTGACAGCCGTGGTCGGTGGCTGTCTACGAGAGAGAGAGAGAGAGAGAGAGAGAGAGAGAGAGAGAGAGAGAGAGAGAGAGAGAGAGAGAGAGAGTTGAGGAACTATCTTTTAGCTAGTTAAGGATATGTGGATCCAAAACGGTCCAATGTTAGAATCACCACGATATCAATCTACGCAAATGTTCTAAATGAAATCAAATCATACCCATACAAGATTATGAGTGACAAACAAAAAAGTGACACCGGGTGCAACATGATGAACAGAGATCTCGATAAAATAAACCCATGGTCAGACAACTGGATCATAAAATTCAACCGGAAAATAATATACTGAAGACAGGATAGGGACCCTGGAGGTGACATGAGCCTATGGCTATCGTCGGATGAATCACAAAACAAAGAAAGCGAACTGTCATTCAGACCATCAAAAAAATTGTACGTACACTTGACCCAGGCCAGAATTAGCTTCAGCAACATCTCCTCCACCACTTAAATCAAATACATATAACTGCTGGAGAAAGACCAACAAAAGGCACCGAAGATAGTTCATAGGGTTAGGGTTCCACAACCCAGCCAAATGAGTTAAAAAGGAAGAAATTCCTGGATCTGCCCACACCGCAGGGAAGACGATAACACCCACCTGAGTGTCAAACGGGACTCCAGGTCTAGAGGACAACACAAGGACTCAGACAATAAATTGTGAGAACAGATGAGGGATGCATTTATCCATTGAAAATAAGGACCAAGATAATGAGTGGTAATGTAAACGTGGATGACACTGCAACAAAGTTCCAAATTCAACTGCTGCAATGCCACTATTCCCGCTGCTGGGCGGTATACACCCATGTCTCATTTCCAGGTGGAATACGATAAGCAGGTTACTCCTGGCTTACAAATGAAAAAATCAATATGTCCAGCTTTTGTATAAGCTTTTATCACATCCAACAGAACACACACACACACACACACACACACACACACACACATATATATATATATATATATATATATATATATATATATATATATATATATATATATATATATATATAATATATATATATATATATATATATATATATATATATATATATATATATATATATATGTAACTTGAGATGACACTTCTTACGTATGACAGCCAGATCTGTAGATCGTACCGGCCGCCTGACATATTTTGTTGTTCAGACGACAAAGCAAGAGGGTCTACAGCCATGAATACAGAAACCCATTACTTGAATGTGATGGGAATACACGCCATCCGCAGACTATAACCATCTCTTATCTACGGTGTCGTTGACTATTACCATCCGGGAGAAATACTGATATAATATGCGTTGCTACTCTGGCGTCATATGCCGTGCCAACAAACGTTCTGATGTACCATCATGGTATATCATACTCCTTAACCCCACAGCAGGTTCTCCTCCAGAGGCCTACCCCGGAATTTTTCATGAAATACTTCTTACATGAGCACTCATCTTGCAGTAGGAAATTCATTCATATTTTCAGGCCACTTTTTTTTTCAGTCAGCCACTGGCGATCTTAAAATTTCAATCATAACTTTATTCAATCACTATACCTTAACCCTTTATAATTACAAAGCATCCATTATCATAATCTTTTTACTGATATACTTTACCCATATATATATATATATATATATATATATATATATATATATATATATATATATATATATATATTTTTTTTTTTTTTTTTTTTTATATACTTTGTCGCTGTCTCCCGCGTTTGCGAGGTAGCGCAAGGAAACAGACGAAAGAAATGGCCCAACCCCCCCATACACATGTACATACACACGTCCACACACGCAAATATACATACCTACACAGCTTTCCATGGTTTACCCCAGACGCTTCACATGCCTTGCTTCAATCCACTGACAGCACGTCAACCCCGGTATACCACATGACTCCAATTCACTCTATTTCTTGCCCTCCTTTCACCCTCCTGCATGTTCAGGCCCCGATCACACAAAATCTTTTTCACTCCATCTTTCCACCTCCAATTTGGTCTCCCTCTTCTCCTCGTTCCCTCCACCTCCGACACATATATCCTCTTGGTCAATCTCTCCTCACTCATTCTCTCCATGTGCCCAAACCATTTCAAAACACCCTCTTCTGCTCTCTCAACCACGCTCTTTTTATTTCCACACATCTCTCTTACCCTTACGTTACTTACTCGATCAAACCACCTCACACCACACATTGTCCTCAAACATCTCATTTCCAGCACATCCATCCTCCTGCGCACATCTCTATCCATAGCCCACGCCTCGCAACCATACAACATTGTTGGAACCACTATTCCCTCAAACATACCCATTTTTGCTTTCCGAGATAATGTTCTCGACTTCCACACATTTTTCAAGGCTCCCAAAATTTTCGCCCCCTCCCCCACCCTATGATCCACTTCCGCTTCCATGGTTCCATCCGCTGACAGATCCACTCCCAGATATCTAAAACACTTCACTTCCTCCAGTTTTTCTCCATTCAAACTCACCTCCCAATTGACTTGACCCTCACCCCTACTGTACCTAATAACCTTGCTCTTATTCACATTTACTCTCAACTTTCTTCTTCCACACACTTTACCAAACTCAGTCACCAGCTTCTGCAGTTTCTCACATGAATCAGCCACCAGCGCTGTATCATCAGCGAACAACAACTGACTCACTTCCCAAGCTCTCTCATCCCCAACAGACTTCATACTTGCCCCTCTTTCCAGGACTCTTGCATTTACCTCCCTTACAACCCCATCCATAAACAAATTAAACAACCATGGAGACATCACACATCCCTGCCGCAAACCTACATTCACTGACAACCAATCACTTTCCTCTCTTCCTAGGGAAAATGATTTGGTAAACAGAGAAGAGGTAGTAAAAGCTTTGCGGAAGATGAAAGCCGGCAAGGCAGCAGGTTTGGATGGTATTGCAGTGGAATTTATTAAAAAAGGGGGTGACTGTATCGTTGACTGGTTGGTAAGGTTATTTAATGTATGTATGACTCATGGTGAGGTGCCTGAGGATTGGCGGAATGCGTGCATAGTGCCATTGTACAAAGGCAAAGGGGATAAGAGTGAGTGCTCAAATTACAGAGGTATAAGTTTGTTGAGTATTCCTGGTAAATTATATGGGAGGGTATTGATTGAGAGGGTGAAGGCATGTACAGAGCATCAGATTGGGGAAGAGCAGTGCGGTTTCAGAAGTGGTAGAGGATGTGTGGATCAGGTGTTTGCTTTGAAGAATGTATGTGAGAAATACTTAGAAAAGCAAATGGATTTGTATGTAGCATTTATGGATCTGGAGAAGGCATATGATAGAGTTGATAGAGATGCTCTGTGGAAGGTATTAAGAATATATGGTGTGGGAGGCAAGTTGTTAGAAGCAGTGAAAAGTTTTTATCGAGGATGTAAGGCATGTGTACGTGTAGGAAGATATATATATATATATATATATATATATATATATATATATATATATATATATATATATATATATATATATATATATACATATATATATATATATATATATATATATATATATATATATATATATATATATATATATATATATATATATATATATATATATATATATATATATATATATACAATTTTCACACCATTCTTATCCAGCTTTCCTAAAGACTGATAGGCTTTGGAAATATACCTCTCGTCGAGGGGAGAGGGGTCTATGATATTGTCAAGATACTAAAATAATTGAAAGTTCAAAACGAGAGAACTTAGGACTTTTTTGAATTACTTGAAAGTTGGCTCAACTCACTAGCATTAGTCATTTTTTTACGAAAAATAACTAAATCTGTTGAATACAAGTTTAAATCATCGGCGACCATTTTAGAAAAAAAATTCACGCAAAATTGATAAAAGTTTACAGTAAAAATCAACGTTTAGTTCGATCTAACAAATTCAAAGTTTTTTTCAGAATGATAAATTAAAAATTTACGTCAGTGCCTTAGGAAGGTCAAGAGTAAAATGGATGTAACTACTTCCATCACTACGTGTACTATAATCATTATGTAGACAAACATATACATTTATTCATTCATTTTGAGATACTAAAAATTTGAAAATAATCGTAAGAATATATCACTACAATTAATACGTTTTTTACATTGTACGCTCATTAAGGGAAGACAGCTCCTGCAAATCCCCACCGCCTTGGATACGCCCATGCCTATCTGTCGACCGTCCCGGTGCGCCTCAGAATAATTCACCCGCCTACCGGCCCCACGGGCGGTAGGCTCAAGCCTCCCACGACTCCCTCGCCATTCCTACTCCTTACCCGTAGTAAATTCCGTAGTACAATCGATTGCCGGACCTCCCATTCAGACCAGCGCCCAGCCCAAAACATTCCCGTTTTCTGTATGATTCTACGATAGAAAACGGGTATGCACGTGAGACAGTTTGATGTCATCACCTGTTTGTACCTTTAGAGGGAAGAGTCCTACAAACCATAGATCCCATCTCTTGACCTTTCCATGCCATAATGTACCCTTTTAAACCTTTATAAATTGCAAGCATTCACATTCTGCGTGGTTAGTATATTCCAACCGTCCGCCAACAACACTTAACCAAGACTAACATCCTAACAAGTTCTTGAGCAACTCCTTTTCATATTCTCTGATTATTCTGTTGCTAATTCTCTTTAAGAACTATTCACAATCAATACCGTCCAGTTGACGTAGACACGACAGCTGTCATCAGATTCCCCTCTATAGCGCAATCCTCCTTACAATATACAGCCTTCGTTTCATGAACATGTAAAAAATATGATGTGGAACAGCCAAACAAAATATGTAAGGTTAATGCATACTCCACCAATCTCCTCTTATTGTTGGCTTTCGCACTACTGCACCTTAAACGCTCATGATATATATATATATATATATATCATGATTTCTATATTTTACCTCCATTTACCTTCATTTAATGATGCGGCCACTACTGCAATAACATTTAGGTTAGGCACATATGACAAAACATGATTAATCATACATATTTTCAACTGAGCTCATATGTGAAGTACTCTGAGCCCAATGTACGACAGATGAATTCACATCGCTGTGCAGGTGTGTACCCTACTCTATGTCTGCAGAAATCCATTATATTTTCACGGCCCTAGGGCACTTGTAAAAAGGAGAGGATCCTAAAATTACTCCAAAATAACGTTTTCATGAGCTCCTGTAGCTACAAGGTTGCGCTAGTAAGAAGGGGAATGGAGTAGGTTCTTCGACAAGACTGTGCTCTACATGATACACTTTCGCCAAAGGTGACTACTTATTCATTTTTGGTGAAACATAACAAGAAATGGAATCCAGCAACATCTACACAACCACTAATATACCCTTATATCAATGAGTGTTTACTAACATTACACCATTACTTGTTCCTTCTCGATGATCAGTTTCCAGTTCTTTTTGCTGTAACTTTTTCCTTACCTGAATTTAGTTTAAGTTTATGTATGAATTTTCAATATATTCAGATTTCTTTGAACCACACAAAGAATGCCGAAAGCCCATTAACCCATTTATGCTGTCATTAACAACTGCACTAAGAGTAAAATGTCCTCAAAGTATTAAGTCATGCAACAAGAACAGTACACGTTTTCTCATTAAAAACGAAAAACTCATACACAGCCATTATATTAATGAAATACATTCATCTGAGCAAGGCTGCCAAAATCAAAAATACAGAAAGGAGTCCATCAAAACTAGTACACCTTAATGCCCTTTCTCCCTTCAACTGCAGCAAGAATGGAGAGTACGTACTTACTTATGAATACATATGAAATTTTGCCTAAAGGCAGGGTTAGCACAATGCTCACTGCTAATTACGGGAAAATCTTGAGTAATGAAGGAAAAGTCTTAGGAATTAATTCTGTCAAGTGTTGCTCTTGTACGTATGTGGACTGAAAGCCAGCAGTCCACGTGTGGGTATGGCAGAAAGAAAGGAATGATACCCGGGTTAAAGGAGTGTTACTTGAGAGCTACTGGGGTGCTGGCTTAATGCACAATCCTCCTGATACAAAGGCAGGTAGTACTGGTAAAAAAAAAAAAAAAAAGGAGAATCTTGAAAACGTTTAAAACTGAGATAAACAATTTTTTACTCTGGGATGATAAGTGAAAAAAACATCAATTTATCATTCCTGAGAAGAGCAATATACAACTTACCTTCACTAGAGGAATTCCTATCTGATTCTTCTTCATTCTTTTCTTCCTCCTTTTCCATAGTCATCTTATAATATCTACCATGTTTTTCAGGTCTCTCACTTGCCCATTTTTCCATTTCTTCAATTTCCTCTCCAGATTTTTCATGCTTCCTCCCATTTATTGTTTGATTTGTTTCACTCTCCACTTCATGGTCACTCTCATTCATCCATGCAAAAATCGCATTAGCTTTGTCTATACGTGTATCAATTGAACCATTCTTTAAATGAGACAAATCTGACATTCTAGCCACAGCACTCTCTTTCTTGAACAAATATGTAGTTACTGGAAATTCATTCCCACATTCATCTGCCATATCTCTCAACAGATCAATGACAGAGGAAGCACATGATTCAGAATCTGAATCTGTTCCTGATTCTTCAAGCACAGATCCATCATGGTCTGGTAGGCTAATCACTGAATTTTCTTCCTTATTCAAACCACCAATTTCATCACTGGCAATGTGCAAGGCACACCTTTGAGTTTCTGTATCAGACTGTTTTTTGGCATCACAGATTTCTAGGAATTCATAGTACTGATCACTGGTATCACCATGAGATCCTTGATCATTATTACTTTTTGCATTACCATCACTTGTCACACATTTGGTTCCATTTGTCACATCATCGCAGACTACTTTGACAACACCATCTAGTGAAACAGACTCTCTTACATCATGATCCATAAAATTCAAATTTGTAACATCTGATTTCATTTGCTTTGTACTTTCCCAAATGATGGGTATTCTCTCACCATCTTTTTCAGCACATGCAACTTTTCCATCATATGTTTCTTCCATGCTTGCTTCGATTGTACTAATCTCATCTTTGTAAGAGCTTTGTTGCGGAAAGCCTTCAAAATCAGAATGATTTATAAGATGGTCTTCAGTATCCTCATACTGATGATTACTTTGCAGTACTTTTGTTCTTCCTTTGGAATCCCGAGCATGTTCAAGCAAGAAGTGAACAATGACTTCAACCATGGAGTCCAGAGCAAAATCCTGTTTCTTATTGCGCTTCATGAGTTTCCCAATGCGTAATGCTTTCATAAGTTTCAGGCGACTGCGGACACATGTAGAACACTCATTTTGTTCCTCATCCAGTTGCCTTAATGTGTTCACCAACCTCTGAATCAAAAAACAAAAATATAACATTTAGAGACTTGCATTATCAGTTACAGTAAAAGTTACGAACATTTCTATCTATAATTACCCCAGGATCAATTTCTATTAGAGAGTCCTGGTGTTACACAGGACCTTTCTAAAAGCTCCTGCAACCCAAGGCTGCACTACTTCCAGTAGCAGGGAAAGGTAGACTCCTTTGGGGTGAGAAGTTCTTTGATGAGATTGTACTCCCAATGATATAGCCTTGCCAAAGATGGCTTCTTACTTGCAGTGTAATATCTTACGGTCAGAGCTTAGTAACATCAAACATATCTGATAAACAAAGTCATGCCTGCTCTTCATAACAAGCCTGAGCCCCATCTTCCTTTGTTTAAGAACAAGTGTGTTTTCAAAACCATCCCAAACAGTGATTCACCCATAGTCTCTTAAGCATGTCGCAGCTTAAAAAAATCGTTTTTGTTATCATCATTATGTTTTCTTGTAATAGCTTTCTCAGGGTAAACTATTTTCTCATTAGTGTTGTTCTTAACCTTCTGGGGAATGGAGTCAGGCCCTTCCTAGATGGGAAAATTAGCACTGTTTTCCACAAGACTGAAAAAAAATAAAAGTATAGTATATATCAAATATGGCTTCAGCTGTTTTATTACATTTTTCAGTAATCAGACCTTCATTTCTGTAAAGAGAAATTTTTCTGCAATCATCGTCCTCCTATACTAAATCGAGAGAACAATCTTTTATCAGATTTTCAAAGTAATTATCATATCTGATTTTTTTTTTTTTTTTTTTTTGCCACTGTCTCCCGCGTTTGCGAGGTAGTGCAAGGAAACAGACGAAAGAAATGGCCCAACCCACCCCCATACACATGTATATACATACGTGTATGTACATGTATCTGATTTTACCTTTTATATTTAATTTTGCATTAGGAATTTATGGTCTGAGGTTGGGATTGAAAGATATAACATTGTTCATGGCAATGGGGTAGAATAACAGCCAAAAAAAGTGGTGGAAAAGAATATCATTAAGTCATAGAGCAAATAAACAAAATACATTGAACAAAAAAATGGGTAAACTAAACAGTTTTTGAAGATGTTTTTCATGAATGTATCATCTACAAAGAAACTGGTAAAGTACATTATATTCTCTAATTATTTCATGTATAGTACTAACTTAAATTTTCTGGATCTATTTAAAAGAGAAATGTTGGGTGTTGTGGTCATTATCTAAATAATGTGCGGACTCAACAGCAAACAACTCACATGGTTGATTAGCTGAAGAGTGTCTATGCTTTTTATATACAAAGCCTAATATTCAAACAAATCAAAAAGTAGCCTGAAGACTAATCATAAAATGTTAAATCTATTCAAACTTATGAGACACTATAAATACTAAAATTCTTGAGCACAGAGCTTATTCAAAGTAAGATTTTTACTAGCATCAGGGATAACTGAGGAGAGTTTAGTATCCTATTGGTGGAATAAATCTTTTCACTACTTATATAAGGTTTCAGAGTTGCAGTAATTTTCAAAGGACCTTGTTTGCTATAGGTTTTTGCCCCCCTTCATAGGTAATGCACAGAGGTACTTTACTAGAAAAGTTTTTACATCAGTGAAGTTTTAGATGTTCCTTCACAAATATCACCTTTTTATAACATTATCATCATCTTAACAACTATTATTAACCAATCAAATTTGTTTCTATACCTATTCAACAAAAATGGTAGCATTATAAAATAGTGCAATATATTTCTTTTTTGGAAGCGGAAGTGGATCATAGGGTGGGGGAGGGGGCGAAAATTTTGGGAGCCTTGAAAAATGTGTGGAAGTCGAGAACATTATCTCGGAAAGCAAAAATGGGTATGTTTGAGGGAATAGTGGTTCCAACAATGCTGTATGGTTGCGAGGCGTGGGCTATGGATAGAGATGTGCGCAGGAGGATGGATGTGCTGGAAATGAGATGTTTGAGGACAATGTGTGGTGTGAGGTGGTTTGATCGAGTAAGTAACGTAAGGGTAAGAGAGATGTGTGGAAATAAAAAGAGCGTGGTCGAGAGAGCAGAAGAGGGTGTTTTGAAATGGTTTGGGCACATGGAGAGAATGAGTGAGGAGAGATTGACCAAGAGGATATATGTGTCGGAGGTGGAGGGAACGAGGAGAAGAGGGAGACCAAATTGGAGGTGGAAAGATGGAGTGAAAAAGATTTTGTGTGATCGGGGCCTGAACATGCAGGAGGGTGAAAGGAGGGCAAGAAATAGAGTGAATTGGAGTCATGTGGTATACAGGGGTTGACGTGCTGTCAGTGGATTGAAGCAAGGCATGTGAAGCGTCTGGGGTAAACCATGGAAAGCTGTGTAGGTATGTATATTTGCGTGTCTGGACGTGTGTATGTACATGTGTATGGGGGGGGGGGGTTGGGCCATTTCTTTCGTCTGTTTCCTTGCGCTACCTCGCAAACGCGGGAGACAGCGACAAAGTATAAAAAAAAAAAAAAAAAAAAAAAAAAAAAAGATGTTCTGGAAGGAGGTAAATAAAGTGCGTAAGAAAAGGGAGCAAATGGGAACTTCAGTGAAGGGCGCAAATGGGGAGGTGATAACAAGTAGTGGTGATGTGAGAAGGAGATGGAGTGAGTATTTCGAAGGTTTGTTGAATGTGTTTGATGATAGAGTGGCAGATATAGGGTGTTTTGGTCAAGGTGGTGTGCAAAGTGAGAGGGTTGGGGAAAATGATTTGGTAAACAGAGAAGAGGTAGTGAAAGCTTTGTGGAAGATGAAAGCCGGCAAGGCAGCAGGTTTGGATGGTATTGCAGTGGAATTTATTAAAAAAGGGGGTGACTGTACTGTTGACTGGTTGGTAAGGTTATTTAATGTATGTATGACTCATGGTGAGGTGCCTGAGGATTGGCGGAATGCGTGCATAGTGCCATTGTACAAAGGCAAAGGGGATAAGAGTGAGTGCTCAAATTACAGAGGTATAAGTTTGTTGAGTATTCCTGGTAAATTATATGGGAGGCTATTGATTGAGAGGGTGAAGGCATGTACAGAGCAGCAGATTGGGGAAGAGCAGTGTGGTTTCAGAAGTGGTAGAGGATGTGTGGATCAGGTGTTTGCTTTGAAGAATGTATGTGAGAAATACTTAGAAAAGCAAATGGATTTGTATGTAGCATTTATGGATCTGGAGAAGGCATATGATAGAGTTGATAGAGATGCTCTGTGGAAGGTATTAAGAATATATGGTGTGGGAGGAAAGTTGTTAGAGGCAGTGAAAAGTTTTTATCGAGGATGTAAGGCATGTGTACGTGTAGGAAGAGAGGAAAGTGATTGGTTCTCAGTGAATGTAGGTTTGCGGCAGGGGTGCGTGATGTCTCCATGGTTGTTTAATTTGTTTATGGATGGGGTTGTTAGGGAGGTAAATGCAAGAGTTTTGGAAAGAGGGGCAAGTATGAAGTCTGTTGGGGATGAGAGAGCTTGGGAAGTGAGTCAGTTGTTGTTCGCTGATGACACAGCGCTGGTGGCTGATTCATGTGTGAAACTGCAGAAGCTGGTGACTGAGTTTGGTAAAGTGTGTGGAAGAAGAAAGTTAAGAGTAAATGTGAATAAGAGCAAGGTTATTAGGTACAGTAGGGTTGAGGGTCAAGTCAATTGGGAGGTGAGTTTGAATGGAGAAAAACTGGAGGAAGTGAAGTGTTTTAGATATCTGGGAGTGGATCTGGCAGCGGATGGAACCATGGAAGCGGAAGTGGACCATAGGGTGGGGGAGGGGGCGAAAATTCTGGGGGCCTTGAAGAATGTGTGGAAGTCGAGAACATTATCTCGGAAAGCAAAAATGGGTATGTTTGAAGGAATAGTGGTGCCAACAATGTTGTATGGTTGCGAGGCGTGGGCTATGGATAGAGTTGTGCGCAGGAGGATGGATGTGCTGGAAATGAGATGTTTGAGGACAATGTGTGGTGTGAGGTGGTTTGATCGAGTGAGTAACGTAAGGGTAAGAGAGATGTGTGGAAATAAAAAGAGCGTGGTTGAGAGAGCAGAAGAGGGTGTTTTGAAGTGGTTTGGGCACATGGAGAGGATGAGTGAGGAAAGATTGACCAAGAGGATATATGTGTCGGAGGTGGAGGGAACAAGGAGAAGAGGGAGACCAAATTGGAGGTGGAAAGATGGAGTGAAAAAGATTTTGTGTGATCGGGGCCTGAACATGCAGGAGGGTGAAAGGAGGGCAAGGAATAGAGTGAATTGGAGCGATGTGGTATACCGGGGCTGACGTGCTGTCAGTGGATTGAATCAAGGCATGTGAAGCGTCTGGGGTAAACCATGGAAAGCTGTGTAGGTATGTATATTTGCGTGTGTGGACGTATGTATATACATGTGTATGGGGGGGGAGGTTGGGCCATTTCTTTCGTCTGTTTCCTTGCGCTACCTCGCAAACGCGGGAGACAGCGACAAAGTATAAAAAAAAAAAAAAAAAAAATATTTCTTTTTTCACGGTAAATTTGTAAATACGTATTGTGCAGTGTTCTGATAAAGTTACAGATTCAGTCTCCTTCAGTCTTTCAAACCTTTAAAGCTGCATACAGTCTCTGCTGTATCAGTGTAACACAATGAGGAAACTAAGTGTGTTATAGCTTCAATCACAAATTCATAATGAAGCCTAAGAATGGTGTTCCCATTATCCTACTTCTTACCAACAGCTTTTATAAATACGCACATGAAATAAACATATTATCATAGGATATAATCAAAATGTTAAGCAGCTAACTGATCATGAACAAATGAATAAAAAATTCTACACATGTAAAATATCCTTTCTCTGTAACTTATTAAGTTTGGAGAGCTCTGATATGTGAATTTTCTTTCTTTACCTGGATTTCTCCATCACTAAAGCCCTTGTAATAAGATATACAAAAATTGCATTTTTCATCCACTTGGTGATATTCATATCTCATTCACATCCTATCAATGCCTTAATAATAAATTGTGTGTTTTGAAGAATGAATGCTCTTTTTCTCTCTAGGGTATGAGCTTTAAAACTGCTCATAGGATAATTAAAAAAATCTTTAAAATTTTCACACAAATACCTCTCGATTTACATGTATCTGATTTATGCCAATTTTAGAATAATGCACAAGGTCCATTTACATCTTTTTTTACTTTATGTGGGATAATGTTTTGAATAACATCATCATCATTGGGCTAGTGCACTGGTTTGGGGATGCCAGCATCATGTTACAAGTATGTGTATGCATGGAATGAATACAATCTATAATCATGGACTGCTACAGTATACTGTATATTGCATGAATCTTGTCCTTGCATCATACCACCACAACATATTTTAAGTTCTGGTGCCAGTGGTGTTAAGAAGCATAAAGCCATTACCAGTGAGACTAAGAAGGATGTGCTCAGCATTATGAAAGAGGTGAATGAACAGCTGATATTAAGCATGCCCTTGGAGTTAGTGGATCTATTCCTGCATTGACAATTGCACCGCAGTGTGTAATAATTACTTAGTGATTTGGGAGAGGATGAAGGTGATCATAAGGTAAAGGCTATAAGACTGGTTGATTGTTTTTCCCCTTCTTATATCTAATTTTCACATCTAATTGTCACATCACAGATAAAAATTTCTCAATCAACCAAAGTAAAGTATAACTCTTTGATCTCCAACTCTCCGTAAAAACTTACGCCTTTACATAGATCAACTTACTAGTTAAAGATAAATCTTCCTTCATCTTCTCTCTGAACAATTCCCGTCTCTAGTTAAATAATCAGCTCCATATTTGTGTGAATAATGAGTACATGTCCTGTCCACAATGACCACATGCAATCCTAAGGGGTTAGTATGGTCAAACAATGAAAAAATGAGTCACCACGTGGTCCTATTAGCTTAATGGGTACATAGAAACATCTATTAATACACTGCAGTGGCTGTAAGTCAAATTACAAAACATAAAGTGATTGCATTCACCTTCAATTGACTCAGTTGGCACAAAAAAAATAGGAATACCTTCTGAATGGGGAATTTCAACTTGTTGACATTATCTATTTACACTTTTCCATGAACTGGATCTTGTGTCAATAATGCCAATTTGTATTTAATTCAGTAAGGTAATTTGAATAGTGCATCTTTACTTATGGATATATTGGTGAATCTATTTATCCATCTATATCTGTGTCACCCATTTCCTCTGTGAACTCCATTCATGGGGGTGGCCACAGCAGAAGACTCTCCACTTATCCCTGTCCTAACATGCCTCCCTCAGATACACCATTCCATGCATTCTTCTGCCATTTTTCTCCCTCCAGCACTCCTCCACTCTATTTCCCAATGTCACAAGTGGTCTTCCTCTTATACCAACCCCTTTAATTGCACTACACTTTCCTTGTAAACTCCCATCTCTCATTCTTTCCACATGCTTAAGTATTACTTTTTACCCAGTTCCTTTGCATTCCCTTGCAAACTAAATCTCTCATAGACCTCCTAATAACTTTCTTCATTTCAATCTAGAAATAACACATGCTCTCAAATAACTAATTTTCACAGCCTGGATTCTTGATTTCTGTGATACAACTCATGTTTGAGTTTTGGCTACATAGGTCAAGGTCGGGAGGACTATCTTGTCCCTTAACCCTTTCTTTACTTCCATACTTACACCCCTACCCTTCATTATTCTCTTAAGGTGAACCAATGACTTTTCCATCCTGTGCTGCTCTCTCTCTCTCTCTTATCTCTCTTTCTATATCACCAAAGATTAGTTCATGAATATTTTAATTCTCTCACTTCCAATATTTCTCACTCATATCTATAACAACCTTAGTGCAGTCTTCTCTCATTCCTCTGGGCTTTTCAAAATCAATAGTTTCACTCTATTTCCTTCAAACACCATTACTTTACTTTTACCCGCATTTCCCTTCAATTACCTACTCTTACACACACCTGCAATATCTCTTTACTCTCAACAAACAACACACTATCATCTACTTGTCACAAGCCACTATCCCTCATCATCCTACACCCATCTCTACACCCCTTTTCCCTTGTTCTGCTTTCATCCTTCTATCACTCCATCCATATATATGTCAAAAAGCCAGTCACATCACAGCCCTGCCTCACACCCACATGTATACTAAATTTTTGCTCAGTTATCCATCCACTATTATACATGCATCTGATCCTCTATCAAAGGCTTTCAAACCATTCAACAGTTGTTCCCTTACCCCAAGTATCCTTAACACATCCCAAAAAGCATTTTACTTGACTCTATCATACACTTTCCCAAGATCCATGAAAGCTGCATATAGCTTCTTCCCTTTTTGCCACATACTTTTTCAGTCATCTGGTTCGAACATCCTATACCTTTCGTAAAATCCCCTTACTCCTCACTTATTTTGCATTGCCACTTCCATCTCTTTATCAGATAACACTCTCACATGCACTTTTCCTGGTATACTTAACAAACTTATTCCCCTGTAACTGCTATATACATCCTTAGCATCTTTTCCTTTGAATAAAGTGACAATAATAGCTTTCATCCAATAGTCAGGCACAACCATCAGCTTTAACACAAAATTACTTATCAAATGCATCCATTCTATCACACTTTCTCCTCCATACTTCAACATTTCAGCTGTAATCCCATCTGCTCCAGGTGCTCTTCAACCTCATATCGCCCGTTTACCTCCCTTCTTGCTCTATGCCCCCGCACTTGTATCCTTTTCCTTCTATTTTACATATCCATGTATGTAACAACTGCTGCCTCACTTTCACCCACATTCATCAGTTCTTCAAAATACTCCATCTTGGTGAAAATCGTACATACTGGGATCTTCCATTTGAAAAAATAAACTCAAACATGCATGAGTAAATGAGTTAGGCCATATAAAATGATAGCAAAGACAATTAAGAGAGTCTAATTTAACATCAAAATAAAATCCAAATTTGAATACACTTGTTAGGGAGGTATACTATCAGTACCACTCGCCCAGGTATCGGGAGGGTTAGTGATAACTGTATAATGAGCCAGCACTTCAGTAGTTGTCAAGCTGCACTCCTCTGACTCAGGTAACTATTTTTGTTTCTGCTTTGCCCAAACATGGACTGCTGATATTCTGTCCACTATCATACAATCTCTTCTTGTCACAAACAGCACTTGAGAAACTTAACTCACAAAACTTATTATTTGTAACTCTAGATTTTCCTGCTGTAAAAGCTATATGCTAGCCTTGCCTTTTGGCTCAGTTTTGCCTGAAATTACCTAATGTACATAACTGTTTATGTTCCTATCACTGCTTTACTACTGGATTTATCAGATTCCCTTTAGAACAAAAATAATTTTGCATATGTTAAAACTCCTTGAAATATCTGTTCTTATGTGCAAGATGAATTCTAATGTTCACTTGCAAATTTGATTAAATCCATGGTCAGCCACTACAAGAGGGCTCTAAATTATGATTTATCTCCTTTCAATAATGTTCCTAAAAATTAACTTAATCTATGAGCTGTTATTTTTACCATAAATCCATTAAGTGTCTTTCTCTATAATTATTCTTTCTCATTGTCAATTCTGGAGTCTTATGATTATTTGTTAGTTTTAACACTATTAAAAGCAAAAAAAACATTTCAAATAAAGATCTGGTAAAAGTCCAGTTTAAATCTACATTACTATCACATTTTGTGATTAAGTGATTTTGCTTAGCGGTGGAAGTGTATTACAGTACTGTACTTGGAGAAAGCTACAGAATAATAGTGGGAGAATGTGATTCTGGGAATTACCTTGATATTACTGGAAACTAAGATATGAAATAAACGGTATTCTACTGTATTAAAGTGATACTAATGAGGGATAAGTAAGTGAAACACTTGTAAAATTAATCAAGAGAACCTAAATAATCTCAACTAACCTCTCCTGGCAGCTGGGATTTAAAGATGAAATATATTGTATGAACGTCAATTTCATCTACAGCTAAGGACCAACAATGTGTTATCTGTTTGTCTTAACTTGTGAGTAACAAGGACAATGTTTAACTGGGTGTGTCTCGTAAATTTTGATGAAGATAATGAAAATTCAGGTAAACATCAGCCATTAGGGAAAGGTCATGCATGGTTTCATAGGCCCTGTTGATTTTATGCAAGTGTTTGACCTACTTTAAAAATGATTAAGACTATATTATCCTTACTCTCATCACTATTGCATTACTTAATGCTTATGACTGTCTACCATTTTCCACCATAGTAAGGTAGCATCAGACTGAGATGACTAAACATCATAGAAACAATCTTCATATAGCTCCTTCCTTAGTTAATATTGAAGAAGAAAAAGTCATGTACCAATTAATTCTCTACCACTTTTATATAGTTATTTCCACATTACTCTAATATTGCAAAAAAAAATCATTCAATATCCAAAGCTTAAAACAATACAAAGCTAAACTAGACTTTTCCTAGATTCATCTTGGAAGAAGCCACCTTTTGTGAATATGCCTCTTCATGACACAGGAACACCTAAAGTATTTGTCGTGTGCAGCATGATGACTAGTGACCATCTAGGTTTCTTTGTCAATATTCATGAAATATCATCCATTAACACGGATCAAACCCCCCAGCTAAGGTTGATTGAGGTATTACTAGGGGCCAAGGAAATGCCTTCTGGTTGAAGGCTAGGCAAGGATGACTTGTTTGATTATTTCAACCCAACACTTTCCCTTCACTTCAACATTTTCCATCGTCTTTACTTCATTCTTGGAGTTATCAACATACCCTACAGAAGAAAAATTGCCAAAATCATGGAACTATCTATGTTCCTTGAATGGAAAAATAAAAAAGTCAACTGTAAAATGAATTTTTTTCATCTTAAGTTTCTGTCAGGATCGATACATGTAGACATCTCGAAAACTTCAACAAACTTTTCGACAAATGAAAAATTCGGTCTACTCGTATGACAACGCAGCGCATAGGAAGCACAGAACTACCCTAATGTTCTTCGAAATAATCACAACCATACCGGTAATATCAATAATATCAAAGTCCCTGATATCTGAACATGCTGCTGTATCTCCAATTTTGACCCATCTTATTCTTGAGTGTTATGGCGAACATTAAACCACTCAACTCACCTTCCTAGCTAAATACTCTCGGACTAGAGATGCACTCAACATCTCGACGTCTCGTCGATCCATGGTCAGGTCAGATCAGGTCAAGTCGGAGTCCCCCTGACCGAGATTTGACCTCGGACGACCTACCAGCATGTGTTTACGTCAGGTTGTAAACACAGTCAGCGCTTGTCAGTCGTCAGGTGTTGTGCTCCAGCCGTCCGACCAGTGCCATCTGTCGGAGATAATTTTCCTTAATCCTGCATCTTTTATGTTTATCTCTATATCTGTCCCTTTTGTGTCATTCCGTATCGTTACATTGTACCGGATGAAGACTCTTAATCGGCCCTGATATGTATACAGTGATCATGAGGTGGTGAAGTGGGGTCAAAGGTCGTGAGATAGAGTATCGTAGACCGTCTGCTGTCAATGGTCAGAGCAAACATGGCTTCCTCCAGCAGAGGAATACAAATCGGATCAGCGTGGTTTCAAAGAAAAATCAAGCTCCGACCACAGCACAGAGGGATCCATTTAGTAACAGACGAAGTCTTGAAGGAAATCCCAGAACTCAGGCAGTTTTCTGTAGGCCTACTACACGTACAGAGTAAGTACATGGCCTACTGTTTACATCTACAGCTCTCACACACATGAGGGTGTCGTCTGCATTTTTACCTGTACAGTTAATGCTGGGCTATGTAGAACGATATTGCTTGGTAGAATTAACTACTACACATGTACCATACCCTGTGGTATGGTTGGAAATTCATAGGAACTTATTCGGGTGAAATAGTCACGTTGATGGAATGGTAGGAAAAGTTCAAAATGTTGGAAATGTACTAAATGCATGATATAACCTGTCACAAATGATAATTAGGTGATATACCGTATGAGGAACTAGCATGAGATATGTGGGTAAGTTAGGAATATTGTATGTAGGCGAAAACCACGAAAAACATGTATTAGATTGGAAGATCTCTTGATGTAGATATATATTTATTTGCTGTAGATAGTGTTGTAATTGTGTATTAGGGTAAGGGTCGAGTTGGTTAAAGTCTAATTTAGCTCTGCATTGCTAACATCTTCAGATATTGAATGATTTATCTTCTGTGATGCTTGTCTAGTGTTTAGAGGTTACAGTAACAAGTACAGAGTCAGAGTATGATATGGAACCGTATGTTTTATTGAAGTACACTAGATATGGCAATACAGCAGTGAGGGTTTTATATATCTGGAAATATGTGTGATTGATAAATGCATAAGTAGGTAAAACACTAGCAAAAGATCAGTAGAACCTATGAAAACCTCATTTAGTAACCAATGTGTCTAGTAGAATTATATGTACATTAACTTGGTTTCTCGCTGAGGATTGCATGGCTGCCCCATTTGCCATCTGCTTTTTGAGATTCAGTAGCACTTATGCAGTGTTTAAACATGCGTGTAATTAGAATACTGAACATTGATTTAAGTCTTGACTACTGTGGAAGTTAGGGGGGTATATTTGTAGTTTTTATATTTTTCAAGTGTATTATGTACTTCAATTAATCTGAGATTATCCCACAACTTGATTAACATCATTTATGGATGTAAAGTGCTCTACATCATGATCTGAGACTTACAGTATTCTGTAAACACTACACAAACATTGCAGAGAAAAAACCTCATATCCAAAGTTAACAGTGTTGTCGAGCTGTACTACGCTTTTACTGTCTAGCTCCACATCAGTATTACTTTTGGATGTTGAGGAATTATTCTCTGCAGTGTTTAGAGAATTTGATAAAGGTTGCAAGTATGAATTTGAGCAGCATATTTTTAGATGAATGGGAGTCATCAAATTATAATTTGTATAGCAAGTGGTAGGACTGATCATGCGGTGTGCAAGTTTCCAGGCTAGTTTTGGATTTCCATTCAATAATGGCCTTTTTTTTTTTCTTTAAATAACCTTTGGTTGTAACTCCTGAATTGTGATGTGCCTTTAAAAACCTGCTTAATGAGGCTCTCACAACACCCCTGAAATCCACCTTCTTCATCCTTGTACTGCTGCCACTGGGGATCCATGCACTATCTCTAGGCCTGAACCTTAGCTGTCAAAAGTTATGATAATTCAGTTGTTTGTATGTATTCTTTACTTTTTTCACTTATGGTATTTCTATCAATTTATAGTGTGAAACAAATTTATTTTTATCCATATTGTGATAAAAAGATATGAAGGCCCCTGCTGTTTGAGGGTTAAGTGAGATGGTAATTGTACATGGGAAAAATGTGTAATTGATGTAAAGTAGTTACGATCAACAAAACCTCTGAAATCTATGCTCCTTAAAAGTCAAGAGTTACCCTAATGCTCAGTATTCTAATTGAAACATGCCAGTCACACCTATAATTGAGTACAGTGTAAAGGGCACTGGATGTCAACAAACAGGTGATACATCAAGTGGCCATGGAGTCCCCAGCATAAGACCAACTTTCTATTTTCAACTCTCATTCTGGTGGCTTGGTGAGGTGTTTATAAGTTCAGCTGATTTTTATCGAGTGTATTGTAAATTAATTAACCCCACTCTTTCCCCTGATGTAAATAAACTTCACTACCATTGCCGTATTTAATATTATATTAAATATATTGCTCTCGATTCATTCTCTGCTACACTACTGTTACAAGTTGTACCTCTAATCCGGCGCTCTGTTGTCCAGCACATTTCTAATCTGCTGCCTCTAGTTATTAGTTTGTGAATCTGCCACCAGGTCAGTGCTATTAGTAGCACTAAGGCACCAAAATCTGTTTACACTGTAGCCGAGCTTATTAACAGTCCTGTTAATTTCTTATATGCAGCTGTATTTTAGCACTTCTGGAGGTCATACAAGGGACCAAGAAGTGCAGAAGATAGTGCTGGTGCTAATAAGTATAAGCATATATCATTATCTATGCTTGAAGTGGTGGACTTATTTAAAAAATCAGATAAAGGAACTTCTGTAAAGACTTTGTGTGATAACTATGAGATCGGATTGTCAGCATTGTATGACGGGTCAATTTCTGTTTTACAGCATTTTGTGTGGTCCAACAATGGCCAGGTTCCAAGGTTGCTGGATTGAAAAGGTACGACTTGTACTATAACTTTTCGCTAAGCACTACACTAGCATTGTAGAGGAAATTCAATATCCATACTTTGTTAGTTTAGTGTTAACTAGACTTTTACCCCAGTTTTTACGGAATGGGAAAGGAGTTTTACATGCATAGGGCCCCATCATTTGAAAAAAATTTGCCATCAGGTAGACTGATTGACCAACCATTATTGGAATATTTATCAAATTTATCCGAATATGCTTTTCTGTATAATCATTGTGAAGTGATTAAAGATTAATAGTGGTCAGTTTTTGCTTTGTTAAATTTTCAGTTTAGCTACACATAGTAATGGCTTCAGATATTAAGTGATTTCATTTAGCTTTGGTAGTGAAATGCTTGGAGAATAGGATAGATATCATGGAGCAAGATTTGGTGCATTATATTTTAACCTCTGGTATTATTCCTTATTCTGCATCCTTCATTTTGTGCTGACGTGTATAGGGCTATTCCTATCGCCACATGTTGATATGAAGCTTTACACCTCTGTTTCAGATCCAAGCTGTTGTTTACTTCCAAAACTGGAAAAGATATCATGCATATCATTCACCCAAAGAATGTCAGAGTGCATATATGTCATCTGTGTGAGATGCTAGTTGTTTGCATTCACAGTTGTAGGTAGTTTTAGAATAAAAGAAACCATTTTTGTGGTATTATTCATATTTTTGGAGCCAAGAAAGTTATTTGTTCATTTATTCATGTCTATGAATGTATCTGTAAATAACATAGAAATATGAAAAAACATTCATGTTTAAAACAGGCATTTAGAATATGTACAATTTGCATAACAAATTCAGACTGGTCTGTGTAGTGTGAAACCATGCCTTGAAAAGAAAATGATTAATTGTTTTATGTGATTAGGTGGATAGGGAATGAATTCACACTTGGAAAAGCTATGATTATCATATAGATACTTCTTAGACAAGGGGCCAGCACAGGCCTTCCCCAATCCACTCAACACTCCCACCCGTACATAGAGGAAAGTATACCAGTTTTTGGGTATTTTCTGTGTTAAGGTATGAGATAGACATTACAGTATTGTCAAACTTTTTTCACCTATGGGGATAAACCAGGGATGAAATACTGAAAGTGGTGAGAAAGGACTATGAATATTACTCAATGAAAGTGTAGAATAAATTAATGTAAAAGTGCAATAGGTTGAATTGCATACCTCAAATCAACAGCACCTTTGAAAAGCTTACCTAACATCCCCTTGCAGCTGATGATTATGATAGATATATACCAATATTATTGTGGTGAGCAGCAAGGAACTGTTTGGTATGCAAGCTTGGGCAGTTGGCATGATGTTAACTCTTGGGTGTTTTTGATATGTTTTGACCAGAATATAGAAAAACAGTATATATTTCAGCTGCTAGTGAGGTTAGGAAAGGTTTTCATAAGTTCTGTTGGTTTTCTACATATGCTTCATAATGTTTTTGTTACCCCTACTTTGTTTCTGCAATATATAACCTTCACCATTATTGCCTTATTTGGTATTATGTAATAGAATACAATGCTCCAAAACACACTCCACTTTTCTATTCTCGAAACACTGTGCATTTGATATACAGGTTGAGCATCCCTAATTCGAAATGTTCCAAAATCCAAAACTTTTTGAGTGGAGACATGACATTACAAGTGGAAGATTCCGCACCTGACCTTGTCCATGCTGGGCTCTGGTGCTCTGTTGGTGCCAGTTTGTTACAAACCATTATTACCGCCAGACCTGCGTGCATTACTCACGGTGTTTTTTGCTTATTCTCTGCTGTGGTACAAAAATATTGTTGAAAATGTCAAAAAGGCCTATAGATACCTCTGTGGGTAACAGTGAAATAACTGGAAATAACTGAAATGGTTATGAATTGAGGTGATCATGATAATAGAAAAGATGAAGATGACTTTGTTAACTTTGCAGAAAGAATGCCTATAGACGAAATGGTGAAAATGTGTGATGGATTTACTGAAGGAGTAGAGCAGCAGTTTATAAAATCAAAGAGAGACTTTAAGACAAAAAAATGTTGTTAATGAGGCAGATACCCCTGGAGGAAACATTTAAAAAGCCTTCCAGCTCAATGGCTCCTTATCCCTAGAAGACCCACTTCCTGATCCCTCATCTTCTGATGTTCCTTCTCAAGATGATGTCAGCAGTGATGTAACCTCCCATTCAAGTTTTTCAGGCCATATGTAGTTCTAATATTTGTTGCTGCATTGATCTTCTTTTGTAAGCAGAGATAAATTTTTTTGGTAAGTGCAAAACATTATTTTCATATGAAATCTGAATTTCATCTCCAAAAATGCCATGTTTGAGTGTAACATGACCAGCAATATTATTGCCTTGAAATTTTTCTCAGTTTTCAGTACATTTACAGCTACCTCTAATTATCATAAATTAAGTGCTTATTTGTTTTTATTTATTTATTTATTTTATTTTTTTTATTTTTTTTGTTGCCGCTGTCTCCCGCATTTGCGAGGTAGCGCAAGGAAACAGACGAAAGAAATGGCCCAACCCACCCCCATACACATGTATATACATACGTCCACACATGCAAATATACATACCTACACAGCTTTCCATGGTTTACCCCAGACGCTTCACATGCCCCGATTCAATCCACTGACAGCACGTCAACCCCGGTATACCACATCGCTCCAATTCGCTCTGTTCCTTGCCCTCCTTTCACCCTCCCGCATGTTCAGGCCCCGATCACACACAATCTTTTTCACTCCATCTTTCCACCTCCAATTTGGTCTCCCTCTTCTCCTCGTTCCCTCCACCTCCGACACATATATCCTCTTGGTCAATCTTTCCTCACTCATTCTCTCCATGTGCCCAAACCATTTCAAAACACCCTCTTCTGCTCTCTCAACCACGCTCTTTTTATTTCCATACATCTCTCTTACCCTTACGTTACTTACTCGATCAAACCACCTCACACCACACATTGTCCTCAAACATCTCATTTCCAGCACATCCATCCTCCTGCGCACAACTCTATCCATAGCCCACGCCTCGCAACCATACAACATTGTTGGAACCACTATTCCTTCAAACATACCCATTTTTGCTTTCCGAGATAATGTTCTCGACTTCCACACATTCTTCAAGGCCCCCAGAATTTTCGCCCCCTCCCCCACCCTATGATCCACTTCCACTTCCATGGTTCCATCCGCTGCCAGATCCACTCCCAGATATCTAAAACACTTCACTTCCTCCAGTTTTTGTCCATTCAAACTCACCTCCCAATTGACTTGACCCTCAACCCTACTGTACCTAATAACCTTGCTCTTATTTACATTTACTCTTAACTTTCTTCTTTCACACACTTTACCAATCTCTGTCACCAGCTTCTGCAGTTTCTCACATGAATCAGCCACCAGCGCTGTATCATCAGCGAACAACAACTGACTCACTTCCCAAGCTCTCTCATCCCCAACAGACTTCATACTTGCCCCTCTTTCCAAAACTCTTGCATTCACCTCCCTAGCAACCCGATCCATAAACAAATTAAACAACCATGGAGACATCACACACCCCTGCCGCAAACCTACATTCACTGAGAACACATGCCTTACATCCTCGATACAAACTTTTCACTGCTTCTAACAACTTGCCTCCCACACCGTATATTCTTAATACCTTCCACAGAGCATTTCTATCAACTCTATCATATGCCTTCTCCAGATCCATAAATGCTACATACAAATCCATTTGCTTTTCTAAGTATTTCTCACATACATTCTTCAAAGCAAACACCTGATCCACACATCCTCTACCACTTCTGAAACCACACTGCTCTTCCCCAATCTGATGCTCTGTACATGCCTTCACCCTCTCAATCAATACCCTCCCATATAATTTACCAGGAATACTCAACAAACTTATACCTCTGTAATTTGAGCACTCACTCTTATCCCCTTTGCCTTTGTACAGTGGCACTATGCACGCATTCCGCCAATCCTCAGGCACCTCACCGTGAGTCATACATACATTAAATAACCTTACCAACCAGTCAACAATACAGTCACCCCCTTTTTTAATAAATTCCACTGCAATACCATCCAAACCTGTTGCCTTGCCGGCTTTCATCTTCCGCAAAGCTTTTACTACCTCTTCTCTGTTTACCAAATCATTTTCCCTAACCCTCTCACTTTGCACACCACCTCGACCAAAACACCCTATATCTGCCACTCTATCATCAAACACATTCAACAAACCTTCAAAATACTCACTCCATCTCCTTCTCACATCACCACTACTTGTTATCACCTCCCCATTTGCGTCCTTCACTGAAGTTCCCATTTGCTCCCTTGTCTTACGCACTTTATTTACCTCCTTCCAGAACATCTTTTTATTCTCCCTAAAATTTAATGATACTCTCTCACCCCAAATAAAACCTAGAAAATATAATACAGTTTACTGTAAACTTTTAATCAAAACACGGCATCATAGGTGGAAACTGAAAACCTGTAGTTGTTTGTTGTTATTTTTTTAACCGCTGATGCAGGTAATCTGTTGATGCTACTGTGCTGCTTAGTTACTCTAAACACATTATTTTTTCAGTGTATTACAGGTTGTACCTCTTTAATCTGGCAGCCTTAGGACCTGACTGTTACCAGACCACAGAAAATGCTGGAAAACAGAAATTGACCCATTTAAAAGCCCTTGGGTGAACAGTCTTACCATTTACCATCACCTTGGTTTTATGTGTCCCTGCAGCCAAGAATTGTTACCCTATCTTTGGAATCCTTACCCCCAGCTGGAGACTCCTCAGTATCTTGTGCAAGGGTATTTCGTGGCATACCACACCAATGCAGGGCAGATTCGTCAGCATTATATGCTTGTCTTGGGGCTATGAGAAATTAACAGGACTATTAGTTAGCTCAGCTGCAGTGTATACAGATTTTGGCGCATTAAAGCTGCTAACAACACTACCTTAGTGGCAGATCCACAAACCAATGCTGGCAGATTTAAAACATGCTGGACCTTGGGAGTTTCCGTGCCACAGAGTGCCAGATTAGAGAGATACATCCTGCAATGGTATTTCATATTTTTTTCTTACTGTGTAAATAAGTGTAAGGAAATGATTGCTTATCAGTAGCATATAAATTCATAGTCTGGAATGAAGGTGAATGTCCACATAGGTGGCTGAGGTTGTGACACCATAGCATTCTGTTGGTTCATTGTTACACAAACTTTGTTTCATGTGCAAAATTATTAAAAATATTGTATGAAGTACCTTCAGGCTATGTGCATAAGATGCATATGAAACATAAACGGATTTTGTGTTTAGACTTGGGTCCCATCCCCCAAGATATATCATCATGTGTATGCAAATATTCCAAAATCCAAAACACTTCTGGTCCCAGGCATATCGGATAAGGGATACTCAACTTGTACTACCAAAGCTAGTTTTGATGTGTAACTTTCTTTGTTATTTTTATTTATGATTACCACAGGACATTTATATAAGAAAGACTCCTGGTGTTACAAAGGACCTCTCTTTAAGAAAGAGCTGTAGTGTTACCCAGTGGCCTTTGCATCCTAAGAATGTGCTACTTTCACCAGAGGGAAATGCAGACTCCTTTAGCAAGACTGTACTCCCAGTGATACAGCCTTACCGAAGGCAACTTTTCACTGATGGTTTAACTTCATGCAGGCAGAGTCTGGTAATACCTGTTGTATGATTAAACAGATAGATTATACTTGCTTTTAACAGCTTCTTAGATATTTTTTTTTTTTCATACTATTTGCCATTTCCCGCGTTAGCGAGGTAGCGTTAAGAAGAGAGAAATGGGCCTTAGAGGGAATATCCTCACCTGACCCCCTTCTCTGTTCCTTCTTTTGGAAAATTTAAAAAAAACAAGAGAGGGGAGGATTTCCAGCCACCTGCTCCCTCTCCTTTTAGTCGCCTTCTATGACACGCAGGGAATACATGGGAAGTATTCTTTCTCCCCTATCCCCAGGGATATATGTTATTAAATTTATGTATGTACTGTTTATAGAGGATGTCTTATACATGACACTGAATGTACTGGAAACATTTGCATCATTACCTTGCCTTCTTCATCATTTTCTGTAACTTGGCAAATCTTACACTTGCTTCTTATTACACCCATGGATGAGACATATAGGATGGTTTGGCAGATACTAAGTTAGTCAAGAAGTAATGTAGTAGTATTCTTCAAAGATATGAGGAGGAGAGGTGAGGAAAGGGAGGTACTCATAGGTGCAGTGGGAGAAGTCACTAAGGACAGGTGTAGACAGAGAAGCCAGAAGAATGCTGTGTAAGTATCCCGTATGTGTAGGGGGTATTGATAAAGTCTGTAGTCTCACTTGATGCATCAGTTTGATATGGAGAGTGAAAATGGAAGATATATATATGTTTACATAAAACTTCATGTCTCATTTGAACACAATGGGCATGGTATGAGAGTGTGTATGAATGATGCAAGAGGTGTATGCATACTGCCAAAGTGAATTATCATTGGAGTTAATGATAATTGATAGAATAATAGTTTTGCTTCAGTTTTTGCTCACTCCTTAACTGTTCCTACATAACATAACAAATTCTGTATTTTTGGTAAATGTTTATTTTCCTAACACAATTCACATATATAGTCCTATTTTTTTATTCTTTTTAGCCAGACTGTGAAACAATGTAGTTAGCTATTGTTATTTACCTCCTTGCAATAAACATTGTATTGCCATCACGGTCCGTTACATCTAACCTCATAGAAAAGCAAGTGGCACCATGTTGCTGATCTTATCCTTACACCACACTTCTCTCTTATCCTATCAATGCTCATTTGATCAACATTCCTCACATCACATATTGTCTTCATATATTTCATTCCAACACATTCACCCTCTTCTGTATTTTGTCATCTAGGGCCCCATGCCTTGCATCCATGCAATACTGACAGGACTACCATAACAGACATACCCATCTTTGCCCTCATAGACAGTGACCTTTGTTACATTCCGCAATGGGCACATTTGGCAGTTTTGATATTTTTATTTCTCAACTTCTTGATTCTTTCAGATCATCTTGTTTTATCTAATCTTTCTCATTTTCCTTCTCTACCTTCTCATAATCATCCAATTGTATGTGTATTTCATCATCACTGATATCTTGTTTGTCTGATTTTATTTTGTGCTATCTGAGAGAGAGAGAGAGAGAGAGAGAGAGAGAGAGAGAGAGAGAGAGAGAGAGAGAGAGAGAGAGAGAGAGAGTGCAGCTTTTTCATGCTTTTTCTGTTTCATTTAGGAAGGTATAGTATCAAAATGAGGGATTTTGTCAGTATGTATGGGGCTTTTAGAAGAGCTATATTTCAAAGTTATTGGAAAATGTAAAATTTCTTCCCACAATGGATTGAACCAGGGCATGTGAAATGTCTGGGGTAAACCATGGAAAGGTCTGTGGGGCCCGGATGTGGATAGGGAGCTGTGGTTACGGTGCATTACACATGACAGATAGAGACTGAGTGTGAACAAGTGTGACCTTTTTTTTTTGTCTGTTTTCCTGGCACTACCTTGCTGAAGCTGTTTCCTGTGGGATGGGTAGCGCTAGGAATGGATGAAGGCAAGCAAGAATGAATATGCACATGTGTATATATGTATATGTCTGTGTATGTATATGTATACGTATTGGCATTTATGTATATATATGTGTATATGAGCAGATGAGCCGTTCTTCGTCTGTTTCCTGGCATTACCTCGCTGGTGTGGGGAAACAGCTATCAAGTGTGATAATAATGATATATCATTAAGGTAATTATTCTTAGGCATTCAGATGTGTATGGTGTAGGTTGAAACAGCAAGATTTTTTGTATTTGTTATAGCACTGTTATGGATAACTTAGACAGAATACTTTAATTTTACATGACATTATGTTTATTTTCAAGAATTAAACCATTGGTTACTCAGGATTTTGTCATGACCCAGTTTTGATGAAAATAGTGTCACTTGAATGTTTGAACTTCACTCTGCATCATTTGTGATCTAGTTCTGTTTTGAAATGTGCAAACAAATTAAAAGTATTCAAAATTTTATCTTTTTTATTTCAGTGTCTCTTTGTAAGGATAGTGCATATAGAATCATTACTGTACAGGTTAGACTATTTTGTTTTTATTTGAAATTTATTTCCAAAATATTTAATGACACTCTACATCAGGATGTTTGTTTCCTTTTCAATAAAACTCTAATTTAATGTTTTTTTTTCAGTTCTCCACACATCAGCCAGTTTAGCGCTGAATGAAAACTGGGACCCATACGTCAGAGATGACATGGAGATGATGCTCAACAAAATAGTGCCTGAGGTATGTTGCATCTTGCCATCTCCATATAATAGAAAACACATAGCAGAGCTTTGTCAATCTCATCTCATAATTTTTGTTGTGTAGCAGTTTGGTATGAACAAAATATTTATCCTTTAATGATTCATTGTAATCCACTACGTTTTGCATTACAGTGGCTTTGTCAGTATTTTGGGATAGAGATGGGGTTTGATTGGCAAAGTTTGATTGCACTTGAGATATTGTATATTGAAGTTGCTTTCTCCTAGGGTAGCTGATGTTAGACTCAGGCTTGATACTTACTAAAGAATATAAAAATTTTATTTCCCCATAGACTGGAGCTCTCCTTGATTAGAGTTTCTAGCTGAGCAGAAGCCGCATAGCAGGTGTATTATTCTCTTACTTTTAGAATCTCCACTGGACAAATATGTTCTGAAGAACTCGTGCTGATGGTAAATTGTCCTTGCCAAAGCAAATTCCAAACTAGTTTTATATGTCTGTACTGATGAATGGTTATGCTACTTGTTTAGAGTAGATTTTGCATGAAAAAGAAAATTTTCATGGGTGCAATATTTACCCTCTTTCCTTTGATTTATGTTGTTAATGACATTTTGCCTAGAATAGTTACCCTCCCTTCCTCTTCCACCACAGCCGGATGTTATAGAGTTTTGGTTTGGTTTATTTTTTTAACATAGATTTCCATTTTTTTCCAGGGGATGCCTTACCGACATTCCTGTGAAGGCCCCGATGATATGGTAAATTGTTTTTCCAATTTTGCACATCATATTAGCCGTCCACTAAAATTTTTTCCTCTTTGAAGTTTATGGAGTAATCAAGGGGGCTACATTTTACCCAACCATATATGTATATACAGTATACATTTTTCCTCTAGATACAAGTCATCTGAAATTATTGACCTTAAATAGTATATGCTAATAGATATTCTTCTTCATCCAATGGAATTGTTTTGATGGACTTTGTATACAATCCATATGCATCAAGGTTTGGACACCCCTTTCCTTATGCACTCATTTACAGTGTATTGATTGATGTTTGTGTGTCTGTGAGCACTGTACTGTGTAGCACCTTCCCGCAAAACCCATTTATGATCATCTGCCATAAATTTGTCATGAAACCTTTGTTATTTTGATGAACCATGTCAGGCTATCTGTGTCCAGTTTTCTGCTTCTTTTATTCATCAAGAAAGTCACACCTCATTTGATTTAATACTCTGCACTAGTACTCCTGTCATTCATATCCTTCTTTACCTCATTCTTCCTCTTCCTTTTCAGTTTCCTCCCCTTGCTAACAACCTGTGACTCATATACTAGTTTTTTCATACATATTTGCCATTTCCCGCTTTAGCAAGGTAGTGTCCTTCAAATTTTGTTTAGGTATACCCTTGTTTTACCTTTGAACATCACTTTAGACTGAACTACATGAACTGCCACATTTGTGATTATGCTCATATCTTTACACCTCATAAATTGAATCTAAATGTCATTCCTCTGTCATCTTTAAATACACATTTCCTTCACAGGTATTTAAAATTCTGAACCTTCCTCAACCTCTTACCATGTAATCTCATCTTACAGTATTACTTTCGTCATACACCATCACTCTGCTTTTGTTATTTGAGTTCACTTTCAATTTCCTCTCAGCACACACCATTCAGTGGCCCCCTAAATCTGCTGATTCAACCATTAACACAGCATTGCCCTCATTAAACAACATCCTCACTCTCCATTTTAGTTTTTTCCCATCTTTTGTATTTACTTAGTTATAAGCAGAGACCTTCCTTTCCACTCATTCTGAGTCATAAAACAGTTATGGGGAGACTCGATCTAATCTTATCTCAGTTTCATTCCTTTGCTTATCTCTAAACCTAACCTACTAAGTATAGAAACATAGCCTCTCTTTTGAGAGCCATTTCCATATTCCCAGTGTTGACTCATTTCATTAAGCCTTTATTTTTTGGTTCACTTTTATCTAGTCTTTATGTGATGTGTATGCATCACACACTTTTTCCTTGGTCTATAAATGCTGTGCACACCGATTTTCTTTTATAATCATCGTGCAGCAATTTATTCATCTTATTGTAATCATAAGGGCAAACAATTGCTTTGTACATCTGCACCTCTCCCTAAATTTGACATGCTGATATGTCACTTGACCATTTAGGCCATTTACTGATAACACTCACTGTTAGCATAGTCAACAAATGATAAATGTTAAGGTGGCATCCTTCACTAGATGTTTCTTATGATAGAAAAGTTAGAATCCATCTAGTACATTGAAGGATTCTCTGCATGTGCACTCTTGTTTTATCCTTTCCTAGGCCCTTTCATGGTATCTATCCTCCAAGAGGATTGTCAAATTCTGAAAGTAAAAATAGATAACCTCAGTTTGACAGATGTACCATGATGTGACCAGTTACTGAATGAGGATGTATGGAGTGAACTACAGGTTGAACACATACTGTCATTTGTTGGAAGAGGACAGATAAGATGATATGATATCTTTTGAAACGGATGGAGGAAACAAGTTACTCTCCAGAAATATGTATAATTGATTATTACTACAGAAATGGCCAATGGGCAGATTCAGAATAAGATGAAAACAACTCATGAAAGATTGTTTTAAAAGTAGGTTCATCCATGCAAGAAGTGGAAACTGAAGGACTTAATGAAGAGCATGCAGCATGGAAAAATTTGTAATGACTGAAAAGAAGTGTACTTACGTGGCACCAGATGAGGTGTGTAAGGGGATAAGGAAATTTTTCAACCTTCTAGGTGTAGTTTTTTCCTACCCCTGTGCATGAACAGCAGAATACATATTTTTTTGATTAATTAGGAATTGCACAAAAAGCATCAAAACCATTATTTTTTCTCTTTGATTAAGATTTTACAATTTTAATTATTAAAGAGATACACATTGGGTCCATAATCACCGCTCTCATACAGTGTATCAGGTACGCTCTACACGGTAATGAACTCTCACTTTTATCCGCCTTTCCGTACATACAATAAAAATCGTATCAAACCAGTCATCAATAGTTACCCCCTTTCTTGCGAATTTCATCTGCAGTCACATCCACTTTGGTTGCCTTGCCATGCTTCATCTTCCTCAAGGCTTTCACTCGTCTTTCTTCACCAGTCCACTTGCCAAGACTCTCACTTTGCATATCTTCTCAACCCAGACTCCCTACATCTTCCACTCTATCATCAAATACATTCAACTATCTTTCAAAGTTCTCACTCCCCTTCATTTCAGCTAATCCTGGTACCACATCCTATTTGTCCCCCTTCACCATTGCTCCTATTTCTGTTTTTCTCAGTATTAACCTCCTTCCACATTTTCTTGAATTCCCTGAAGTTTGCTGATACTTGTTCCCCAAAACTTTCATTTGCTTTCTTTTTCAGTTAGTGAAAAGTTTTTAAGGAACTTTTCACTATAAAAAAGTCCATCATTTCCCCGTTACCAAAGGTAGCGTATCCTTGAAGCTGTGCTGTTTGAGAGAAAAGGGTCTTAGGGTTATATGATAATGATGATGATGATAATTTTAGGAGGAGGGTGGATGCATTGGAAATTAAATGTTTGAGGACAATACGTGGTATGAGGTTGTTTGATTGAGTAAGTGATAAAAGGATGAGAGTTAGTTGTTGGAATAAACTGAGTGTGTTGAGAGAGCTGAAGAGGATGTGCTGAAATTGTTAGGACATATGGAGAGAATTGATAAGGAAAGGTTGACAGGAAGGACATATGTATTGGAAATAGAGGGGACAAGGAAAAGTAGTTGATCATATTGAAGATGAGTACAATAGATTTTGCATGATCAGGGTCTGAATATGTAGGATAGAGTGAATTGGAATGATGTGGCTTACAGGGGGTAGAAATGTCATTGGACTGAACCAAGGCATGTGAAGTGACTGGTGGAACTGTGTAAGGTCTTTGGAGCATGATTGTGGATAGGGGCCTTTGGTTTTGGTGCATTACACATGATAGCTAGAGAAAGGACATGAGTGAATGAGGCCTTCCATCTTCTGTCCCTAGTGCTACCTAGCTAAAGAAGTAAGTGGCAATCAAGTGTGAAAATAAATGTATAGCTTTACATCATCTCTCATACTTATCTGCTGTTTCCCACATTATTGAGGTAGTGCCAGGCAGATGAAGACATGCCACATTAACTCACATCCATTCCCTGTCTATATGTACAATGCACCAAAATCACAGCCCCATATCCATAACCAGGTCCCATAGACCTTTCCGTGGTTCCCTCTGCTGTTTCACATGTTCTGGTTCAGTCCATTGACAGTGCGTTACCCCTTCCCCCCACATCTTCCCAATTCACTCTATCCCATGTACATCTTTCATCATCCTGCATGTTCAGGCCCCCATCATTCTAAAAAAATTTCACTCCATCCTTCCATCTTCATCTTGTTCCCTCCACTTCCAATAAATGTATCCTCTTTGTCAACCTGTCCTTGCTCATTCTCTCCAAATGTCCAAACCATTTCATTTTAGCACACCTTCTTCAGCTTTCTCAACCACATTCTTCTTATCATTTATTCAATCAAACCACCTCACACCACATATTATCCTCAAACTTTTTTTTCCCAATGCCTCAACCATCCTCCACAACATCATCATCTATAGTCCTTGCCTCACATCCATATAACATTGTTGGGAACACCTTACCTTCAGACATACCCATATTCACCTTTCCACACATTCCTTAGTACCCCGAGAACCTTCACATCTTGGCCCATTGTATGACTTGTTTTTGCCATATCAACTCCCAGGTATCTAAAAACTCTTCACTTTCTCCAAACTTTTTTCTATTCAAACTCATGCTCCAACTAACCTGTCACTCTGCCCCACTAAAGTTGATAACCTTCATTTTATTCATATTTACCCTGGACTTCCTCCAATCACATATTTTCCTGAACTTGGTCACCAATTTCAGCAGTTTCTCACTCAGATCTGCCTCAAGTACTGAGTCATAAGCAAATAACTGATTTACTTCCCAGGCCATCCCACCCCCTGTAGACTCACCCCTCTCTCCAAAACCCTTGCATTTACCTTTCTCACCACCCTATCCATAAACAAACAGTGATGGTAACATCACCCCCTGCTACAGACCAACATTCACCTAAAGCCTCTCACTCTCCGTTCTTCGTACTCTCATACATTCTTTACACTCTTGATAAAAACTTATTGCTGCCTCTAGTGTCTTTCCTCCCTCACCATGTGTTTGAAAAAACTTCCACAAGGCATCTCTATCAACCCTACCATATGCTTTCTTTAGATTCATAAATGCCACATAAAAATCCATCCTTTTTTCCTAATTATTTCTAACACTCATACTTTAAAGCAAACACCTGATCTACACACTCCAGAAACCACATTGTCCCTCCCCAATCTGATGCTCTCTACATCCCTTCACTCTTGTAATTACTACTCTCCAATACATTTTACCAGGTACAGTCATCAAACTTATACGTCTTTAGTTTGAACACACCTTTATCCCCCAAGCCTTTATACATTGGCACCATATATGCATTCCACCAATCATCAGGCACCTGAGCATGATTCATACATGCATTGAAAATCGTGATTAATCAGTCTACAACACCGTCAGCCCATGTCTTAAGAAATTCAACTGCATTACCATCCACTTCAGCCACATTGCCTAATTTCATCACATGCAAAGTTTTTACCACCTCACCTCTCTTCACTTAACCACTTTCTATGACTATCACTTTGCACCTCTACTTGACCCAAAACATCCTATATCTCCAACCCTATCATCAAACACACTTAACATTCCTTCAAAATACTTGTGCCCTTTCCTCCTTACCTCACCACTGCCTGTTGTTACTCCCCCATTTTCCTCTTTCACTGATGCCAATTGTTCTCTTTATTTTTTTCAGACACTGAGAAATCTTCTTCTAAAACATCTTATTATCCTTAGAGTTTGCTGATTGTCATTCATCCCATGTCTCAGTTGTGCCCATTTCAGTCCCTGCACCTTCCTGTTGACCTCCTGTTGCTTTTTGTGGTACAACTCTCAATTATTTGCAATCCTTTTTTCTTTCACTTGCAACTTTTGCTTCTTCAACCCACCACTCAACCCTTTTTCACCTGGGCAACTTATACTACAGAATACCACACATATCTTGCACATGCCAACACTGTTTACTTAAATATCTCCCAATCCTCAGCGACTACCCCTGCTTCAATTTACCTCACTTTTATACCCTCCTGTAATTGCTGCAAACCCATAATCCCTGAGGTGAAGCACTCCTTTATTTAGGAGAAGTGTGATAACCACTCCTCATGATCCACTGATAGGCTTAGGGCATCTCTAACAACTTCTGTCACTCTACCTTTCCTTCACTTTTCCATTCTTATGATGCTATATCTGTCTCTCCCATTGACAAAACAACTCTCTCTGATTCCTGTTTCTCCTCTAAGCCCACCTTGGACGACTTACATTCTTTCACCCCCTGATGCTCCTCTTACTAATCTTATGCCCCTTCCGGTAATCTCTTTCAAACTGTCCAAAAAGTGCTTCTTTCTCTGGACACAAGCAAGGTTTATGGTCCTGATGGCATCCATCTCCATGTACTGAAAGAGTGTGCCTCTGCACTTGCACCTGTGCTTGCTTATTCCATTTCTGCTTAAAGACCAAAACCTTTCCTTCTCCTTGGAAACACACATTGATACTTCCCCTTTGTAAGAAAGGTAACTGTCCTGACCCCTCTAACTATCGTCCTATTGCTTTGACATCTACCATTTCCAAAGTCTTTGAATCCCTCCTTAACACCTTGAACACCTTGAAAAATCACTGTCTTCTCTCAAATCACTAATATGGCTTCCATGAGGCGAGATCAACTGGTGGTATTCTGTCCTGTCTTACTAATGTCTGGTCATCATCCCTGAAAGATTTTGAGGAGGCATGTAGTTGCCCTTAACATATTTAAGGCTTTTGACAGGGTGTGGTATTGGGGTCTCATCTCTAAGCTCCCCATTTTTGGCTTCCCTCCCTCACTTTGCTCCTTGATATCTAGCTTCCTCCCTGGCTGACATATCTCTGTGGTTGTTGATGAATCAGCCTCCTCCCTTTTCTCCATCAGCAGTGGTGTCCCTCAAGGTTCTGTTTAATCCCCTACACTTTTTTCCTCCTTTTTTCAATGATTTCATCTCCTCCACAAATGATCCAGTGTACTTGTAAGCTGACAACTCAACACTGCATTCATCCACATTCTTCAATTCTACTTCCTCTTCTCTCACTTAATCTGCATCTTGTCTTGACACAGCTTCCTCAATAAACTGAGACTTGGATGTGATATCTCAGTAGGGTAGACAAAATCTTGTTGAGTTTATCTCTCTTTCAGAAACTCCTTACAGCTCTTGCCTCTCCTTTGACAGTTCAGTAATTCCACCTCTTGACTCACTGAACATTCTTGTTATTACTGTAAAATCCTCTCTCTTGTGAACTGCACATTACACGACTAGCAAAGTCTGCCTCTAAGAAATTGGTTGTCCAGTTTAAATGCCAAAATTTCATCTCCTGAACAGTTGTTTCGTTTATACAAGGGATTGATTCGTCCTTGTATGGAGTACTGCTCTTACATTTTGGGTAGTTCTAACTCTGTATCCTTACTTGACAGTGTCAAGTCGAAAGCGGCCTGACTAATAAACTGTCTTGGGCTAGCTTCCAAACTTGACCCCTTTACCCTATATCCCATACATATTTCACTTTCCCACTTTCCCCTCTTCTATAAGTATTACTTTGGTTTTTGCTCTCGAGAGCTGGCTGCTTGTGTGCCCCACCTTTAGCTAGACCATGCAATACTCAGCAAGCTGCTGTGTCACATGATTATTGTGTGGCCAGCAGCAACTCAAGGTTAAGCCATTTTGATACCTGCTTCTTTCCATACACATTGAAGCTTTGGAACTCTCTGCCTTCTCATGTCTTTCCCAATACCTATGACCTGGTGCATTTCAAAAGACAGGTCATTCATGTTCTCAGGAATTCGTAAATAGTTTTCCTTGTCTTTTCTTTTTCTGCTTCATAGTTTCCTCTTTATTTCCATTAAGTTCTGCGTTGATGTGGACTTTTGTCGTGACTGGAGCCTTCAGCATAAAAAAAATCACACAACACCCCTGCCGCAGACCAACCTTTACTTTTATCTGCTTCTAGCAGCTTTCCTCCCACCTGTATACACTACCCTTAAGATCTCCCACAAGGCATCTCTGTCAAGTATACCATATGCTTTTTCTAGATCTATAAATGCCACATACATATCCATATGTTTCTTGAAGTATTTCTCACATACATTCTTTAAAGCAAACACTTGATCCACATATCCTCCTCTACTTCTGAAACCACACTTCTTCCCAATCCGATGTTTTGTTTTTGCCCTCACCCCCTCCTCAATCACTACTGTCCCATACAGCTAACCAGGTACACTCAGCAAACTTACACCTCTGATGTTTGACCACTCACCTTTATTCCCCTTGTCTATAATCGTTGGCACTATACGTGCATTCTGCCAATCCTCATGATTCATATTTTCACTGAAAATCCTAGCTAACCAGTCAACAACACAGTCACTGATGTTCCCATTTATTCTCTTATTTTTCTCATTATTAACTTCCTTTCAAAACATCTTATTCTCCCTGAAGTTTACTAATACTCGTTAACCCTAACTATAGTTTACTCTTTTTTATTTCAATCCTTGCACCTTCCTCTTGATCTCGTACCACTTTCTCTTGTACATCTCCCAATCATTAGCGCTCCTCCCCAGTAAGTACCCCGTATATACCTCTCTTTACTTTCATTAGCAACTGTACTTTGTCATCCATCTCATGACCCTTTCTCACCTGCCCACCTCCCACTTTCTGCATGCCACACACTTCTGCAGGATATGCAGGCACTGCATTCCAAAATACTTCCCATTCCTCACTCTCCTAGTTCTGTTTGCTCTCACCTTTTGCCATTCTACACCCAATTTCTCTGGTTATTTCTTTGCACGTCTCTTTTCCAAGCTCACTTTCTTTCAACACCCTCGTCTCCCAGATACCATATCCTCTTTTCCAAAACCTCAACAAGTAGTGCCTGGAAAAAAAAACACTTTCTGCCTTCCATATATTTTCATAGGTGATACATGGATAAGGTTTAATGTAGGTACAAGCATATGATGCTCTCAGGGTAAAATGACCTTACATTTGGTCAGTGAGACTAGTGTTTCTAACGGTGTGAGCATCATCAACCCATTTCAGTGTGCCTAACGATATCTTGAGGGAATGATCTTTCTTTACTCTTCCTAGCTGCCACTTCGTCTTGGGGATTTCACTTCTTGGCACTGTATTTCTTCCATGTATGCTTCAAGATGGTTAGCTCTTACCTTTCTAAGGAGGAGAAAGGCTGAATGCTTGCAAGGAAGCAAGAAAATGTGTGTACACTTGAGATTTCTAGGCACACTGGGCACTTGGAACACACAATGAGGCAGCTCCTTGTAACACCTCATCATTGCCTCGCATCATTCAGGAGATCAAGACCTTATGGACCCAAAACATGGACCTTGCCAATTCCATGCCTAGACATCTGCAGATGGTAATTAAGGTCAGAGGAGAGATGTCAAAGTAATGAAATATAAGTGCGACATTGCCTTTAAAAATGTATAGGGAGTTGGACAAGGTTTTTGTGGACATTGTATTCACCCTCACCTCCTCCTGGTAATGATCAGGCATCCCACCTGCTGCCTCTCTCAGCACAGTCACATCTAAAAGTCATCTCTTTTGCATGCTTATGATTTAAAGTGTAATCCAATAATGCCCACTTACCATCTTTCCTACTCACATACATATACTTCTGTATGTTCCTCTTTTTAAACTAGGCATTCCCAATCACCAGTCATTTTTCAGCTCAACTCCACAAGCTGTTCACCATTTCCATTCACAGCACTGAATAACCCATGTTCCCTCAAACATACCCTCCATTGCCACGTTCCTCACCTTTGCATTATATCATGCATGACTCATACCCCATCTCTTGTATCAAATCTGGTGACATACTCACAACTACTCCCAAAACACTTGCCTCTCTTGATCTTTCGCTCATTACCAGGTGCATAAGCAGAAATAATCAACCATCCCTCACAATCCACTTTCATTTTTACCCACATTAGTCAGGGGCTCACTTCCATATTCTCTTTCACACATTCCCACAACTCCTGCTTCAGTAGTAGTGATAACCCTTAGTTCTTGCCCATGCAGCAAAAATTTTTTTTTTTTCCCCCCAAAATTTTTTTTTTTAAATTTTTTTCAACCCCGGAAAAAAATTTTTTTTTTTTTTTTTTTTTTTCTTTTTTTTTTTTAAAAAAATTCCCCCAAAACCCCCCCCCCCCCCTTTTTGGGGGGGAAAAACCCCCTTTTTTTTTTTTTTTTTTCCCCCTTTTTTTTTTTAAAAAATTTAAACCCCCCTTTTTTCCCCCTTTTTTCCCTTTAAAAAAAACCCGGGGGGTTTTTTTTTTAAAAAGGGGGTTTTTTTTTTTGGTTTGGGGGGGAAAAAGGGGGAATTTTTAACCCCCTTTAAAAATTTTTTTAAAAAAAATTTTTTAAAATTTTAAATTTTTAAATTTAAAAAAATTTTTTTTTTTTTTTTTTTAAAAATTTTTTTTTAATTTTTAAAAAAAAAAAAAGGGGGGTTTTTTTTTTTTTTTTAAAACCCAAAAAAAACCCCTTTCCCCTTTTTTTTTTAAAAAAAAACCCCCGGGGGGAAAAAAAGGGGTTTTTTTTTTTTAATTTAATTTTCCCCCCCCCCTTTTTAAATTTAAAAAAAACCCAAAGTTTTTAAAAAAAATTTTTTTCCTTTTTTTGGGGGTTAAATTTTTGGTTTCCCCCCCCCCTTTTTTTTTTTTTTTTAAATTTAAAAATTTTTTTTTTTTGGGGGGGGGGGGGGGCCCCTTTTTTTTCCCCCTTTTTTTTTTTCCCAAAAAAAAATTTCAGTTTTTTTTAAATTAAGCCTTTTTAAAAGGGGGGGAAAAAAAAAAGGGTTTTTTTAATTTTTTTTTTTTTAAAAGGGGGGGAAAAAAAAAAAAAACCCCCCCCCCCCCCCCCCCCCCCCCCCCCCCCCCCGGGGGGGGATTTCAAACCCCCTGCTTTCACCCTTTTAGCTGTCTCTACAAGGTGAGATGGGCTTGATGCAGTTGTGGTGTCAAACCACAACTTGGGATGAGGGGTATCTGGTGTTAGTGGGTGACACCGGCAAGAGTGGTCCAGTACCTTCTTCATCCCACACTGTCACATGAATTAAGGTGATTGTTAGAGAGAACCAGGATGACCACAGTGCTAAGCACCTTTTTATAGATGTGTAAGAGAGACCAAGGATGGTTTTCTTTGTCCTTTTTTACATTTTTTCTTTTTTGTCTTTTGTAGCCTCTTTTTGAGGTGGTTATACTCAAAAACCAAAAAGAGGAGGCATGATTGACTTTAGATTTCTAGATTAAATATTGTGTAAAAGCCCTTGAAGGCCAGGCACAGGTATTCCAATTGTTGAGTTTATAAAGAAAGTAGAGATGATAGCTGAAGGATTAGATAATGGTACTGCCAGCTTTCTTCCTGCTTAGTGTAATTTTGTCCTGTGTGACACTGAGAAGCTTGATGTACTTAACAACCTGGAGAGAGATAGGGTTTAATGGGGCAAGGATGATATGGATGACCATGGTCTTTGTTTGGTTGATGCTGATGTTGGTGGTGATACAACTCTGGAGGACATTAAAGATGTTCAGAGGGCACTGTAGGTGTGCAAAGTAGACATTGTTGAATGTGAACATGCTGAGAGGATGGGAGGGGGATGTAGAATGTCAAGTTACTTTTTTTTCTAAAGGTTGGAGTGAAAGGTGGTGGTGGGCTTAGGAAAAGAGGAAAATGGCAGTATTGAAAGTAGTAGTGAAAGTGAATGCGCTTAGGAAAGTGGCTGGTGTGCAGAAATATGAGAAGAAATTGAATGATATATGATAACTGTGCATTAAATTAAAATAGGGGAGTAGAGGAGTGAACACTATGAAGCCCTATTAGAGGAATTTTGTCGAAATTTGTGGTGTACGGAAGTTGGGATCTAGTTGTATGAGGAAGGGTACTAAGAGGTGGAATATGGAAGTTGAGTGGCTAGTGAAAGAAAGGGAGGTTAGTGGTCAATATCTGCAGGGCAAGGGTGCAAGTGATTGGAAGGTGTACAGGAGTAATTGGGAGGAGGTCTATAGTAAAGCATGAGAACTGAGAAAGAGCACTAATGAGGGATGTGGAAAGAAAACTAACAAAAGGGAGAATGAAAATGAAAAAGATTTTTAAAGGAGGTTAATAGTATAAGGACAAGAGAACAAATGGGAGGGATGGTGAGGAGACTGTTTGGGGAAGTGGCATTTGACAAATGAAAATGAAATTAAGTGAAAAATTTTGAGGGGCAGCTGAATGTGTTAGTTTGTAAGAAGATGGATGTGCTGTTTTGGAATGAAATAGACTTTGGAATTGAGAATCATAGCAAATGAGGTTAAAAGAGAGGAGGTAGTAGAAGCCTTGTGCAAAATGAAATGTGGCAAAGTCTTGGGAGGGAGATCAGATGCTGTTTGTGGAGGTCAAGGCTCTGGCGAAAGACTCCAGAAATTTGTGTCTAGATTTGGAAGAGATTGTGAGAGGAGAAATTTAAGACTCATTGTGAACAAATGTAAGGTAATTAGTTTCAACGGAGTAAGAGAGGATGGTATGAACATGTTGTAATTAGGAAAACCTGGGAAAAGTGCTGTGCTTAAGGTACCTGGGAATGGACATGGCAGCAGATGGAACCATGGGAGCTGGAGTGAGTCATAGGGTTGGAGGGAGGGGAAAGGTCTGGGTCCATTGAGGAGTTTGTGGAAGATCAGTGTTTTTTAGGACAAAGATGGCTATATTGGAAGGAATAGTAGTCCCAGCAGTGTTGTTTGGATGTGTCTTGGACCTAGAATGTAAAATGACACAAGAGAGTGGATGTGTTGGAAATTAAATGTCTGAGCTCACTACTTGGTGTGAGGCAATATAAGTTAAATAGGAATAACATTTTAAGATCGAAATGTAGTAGTAAGTATAATCTGATTGAGAGAGATGATCAGGGTGTGTTGAAATAGTTTGGGCAGATTAGCAAAGGATTAGCAAAGAAAGAATAAAAGAATCTGTTAGTCAGAAGTGGAGGGAGTAAGGGGAGGTTGGAGAATAAGAAGGAAATGGAAGGATGTAGTGAAAGATGCCAGGAGATATTTTGACCTGAATATTCATCAGGGTGAGAAGCTGGCTTTAAGTAGAATGAATTGGAGCATTGTGGTGAGGGGTGGGGTTTGTTGTCATTGGGCTCAACCAGGGAAAATGAAGTGGTCATGGTGAATCATGGAATGTTCTGTGGGGCTTGGCTGTGGATGGGGTTTCTGAATATATTTGATGGCTAGAGATTGGATTGAAGGAAATAAGGCCATTGCTCATCTGTTCCTAGCAATGCTTCACAAAGATGGGAAATGACAAACAAGTATGAAAAAAGAAATGAATATAATCTAACAAGAAACATGCTACAGGAATCTGTATGTGAGTGGATCTTAATGGTTGAAATTGTGCCTGAGCTGTTGCCTGAACATCACTTCAGAAGAATTGTAAAGAAGACATTGTATTTAGACACATGAATAAGGAAATGTTTAGCGAGCTATTTGCAGTTTGAATATACAAAAAGAAGTACAAAAAACTAATAAAGAGGGTCCAGAGGAGGACAGCAAAGATGGTTCCTTAAATAAGAGCTGAGCTACGGTGATAGGTTAGAGGTCATGAGTTTGCCTGCTGTGGGACAGAATAGTAAAGGAAGACTTCATGTAATCATTTTAAGTTTCTAACTCAATTTGATGTCAGCATATAGCTATTTTGATGTTGGCAAAGTACGGTTCTCTAAAAGGTGCAAAGAGAGAGTAACTACGTATCATAAGAAAAGTTACAGAGAGGAACTTTCATAGTGTCAGCATAGTGATGAATGGAATAAGCTCTTTTGGAATTGTGGATGCTGCTGGTATACAAAAGTTTAAATGAGTTATATGATAGTCGAGAAATGTAAAGGGATGGGAACTGTTAGTCACATCATTGTCAGATTTCTTGTGGATATAGTATGCCATGTTCTTCAATTTATAAAAAATGTGAAACTGTATCAACTGGGGTGCAGTGAACAGTTGGGTGCTTCCTGATGTAGCCATAGAAGGAGGAACTCAGCAAGCTTGCTTTCTAGACCAGAAGACCAAGGTAATATCTGAAAGAGAGGAGAATAATCAACTTTATAGTTAAGAGAAAGGGTTTCAAGTTAAGAAGAAATAGACAGGGAGTTGATGAAGTGGATTGCGTTTGACTGAACTTTTGATTATGAATTTGGAAGAGACCACCCACTGGACTTGGTCTGTTTTACAGCTTGAATAGCAGCTGTAACGAGAAATGTGTGTGAGTTGCCAAAGAGGAAGTAGCCAGCCCATTCAAAGGGACCACTGCTACTGAGAAGTTGAATTTGGAAGAAGCAGCAGCCCAGTTCTCAAGAATAGAGAATATTTATCTCCTGTTTCCAGAGACTGAAGATATGGGTATCATTCTCAAACTGAAGATATGGGTTTCCAAAAGCTGATGTGTGAACTCTGTGCATTCAGGTACTGAATGGAATGAAATATGCCAAATTCATTCAAGAAGATTGCTTCAGAGAAATGATTGTTCTATTTTTCATTCAGAAGAAAGTGTGCCTTTCTTTGAATTGCAGAAAAAAATATCATTGACATCAATGTATATTAAAAAATTGTGGAAAGAGACAGTTTTTGGATATGAAATGAAAATATCCTAACTCAAACAAGTGCAGTTTTGTTGAACAAGGCTCAGTTGGTTGCATCTGTTTTCAGGAAAAGAGATGTAACTGAAATACATAATTGAATTATAAGATTTTAAATCAGCTTCTCTGCATAATTCATTTTAAGAGAGATGCACTGGAAAATGTCAAAATATCCGCCGAAAAAATAAAGTCGTTAATTTGACGGTTTTCTTTTATTTTTTCTGTATAAAAGGAGGTATGCTTTCTAGATTTGCCAATGAAATTCTTAAGGTATGTAATGGACAGAGAAGAATAATTTGCTGAAAGAAATGCAAAAATATGTGAAAATTGTTCCCCAATAAACTTTACCTAAATTCATGAGGTCAGTCACCAGTTGAATTCATTATTTACTATAAAGAATTAGATTTGAATCCATTTTGCATCTTACAATGATGATGATATCTGTATAAGAAGTGAAGGATATTCTTAGAAAAATAATAGATGTCTAGTGAAAAATAGATTTGTTGTTTTCTTGAGATATTATTTTTTAACTTCTTCAACAAGTAAATCATATTAATTTTCATACATGATTGCCATTCCCCGTGTTAGCGAGCTAGCACCAGGAACAGATGAAGAAAGGCCACATCTGCACACATCCATCCTCTAGATGTTCTGTAATGCACCAAAACCACAGCTCCCTATCCACGGTCAGGCCCCTAAGACATTTCCATGGTTTATCCTGGACGTTTCACATCCTCTGGTTCAATCAATTGATGGCACATTAACCCTCGCATATCACCTAGTTCCAATTTGCTCTAACCTGTGCACATCTTTCACCTACATACATGTTCAGGCCCCTGATCGCTCAAAACCTTTTTCACTCCAGCCTTCCATCTTCAGTTTGATCTCTCTTGTTCTCTCTACTTCTGAGGCATATATCACCTTCATCATTATGACTGTGATGTAAAACAGTATAATGTACATTATGAATCATTTACGTATAATATATTTAATGAAAATATGGCTGGTATCCAAAATCTAAAAATGGATACCTGTTTTTGAATATCAAATTTTTCACATTAGTCAAATGCTGTCTTATTCTGGAAAGTTTTATTCTTGGATAGTCTCATTTTTACACCATATGTATATAGGAACAGGTGTTTCTGAGCTAGTTAAGGGAAGTAGGTTAAAGCATTTTCATTTTGTCACCCAGTTACACCTCTGAGACATATTGATTAGTATTCATCGGCATCCTCAAACTCAATCCCACTCTTAGCCATTGCCAAAATAATTTAGATTTTTTTCATCATTTGCTGCTCTCATATTCTTACTACTCATGATTTTTGAGGTGAAAATGAAAAATTGTGGAAACATAAACAAACATGAAAGCTCTGTTTAGCTGCCAGGTTTCTATAACCTACAGCCCATATCAGCATAAAAGGGAAATAAGGTATAATTGTTACATAATAATTGATAGAAAGTTGACCAATTAATTGATAACATCGAGTTAGACAACACTGGAAGTAAATGGCTACTCTGTGAAATTAGTCAGCTGATCGAATGTAATTCAACACAACTTCCTGTGCTGCTCACACTCTTCATAACTTCAGTTTTACTTACCCTTATAAGAGGACATAGAACATCTTTATGAATATCAGTGGATGATACTAACTTTCCTACAAATAAAATTCTAAGTTCAGGCATCATATACGTGAAATGTGAATAATTGCGAACACAAAAATTGTAAACATTGACATGTATAGGCATTTTAACAGCTTATTATGAATTATCAGACAATAGATGCCATAGGATTGGGGGAATGCATGTGTAGTGCCATAGGGGGGTGAAGGTGAATATTCAAACTACAGAGCTATAGCTTTGTTAAGTGTACTTGGTAAGTTGTTCAGGAGGGTATGGATTGAGAAGGTGAAAGCATGTATAGTGCATGAGATTGGGGAAAAGCATTGTAGTTTCAGAATTAATGGAAGGTGTGCTGCTTTAAAGAATGTGTGAGAGATACTTAGGGAAGCAGATGGATTTGTATATGGCACTAATGGATCTAGGACAAAGCATATGATAGGGTTGATAGAGATACCTTGTGGAAGGTCCTAAGAATACACAGTGTGCTAGGAAAGCCATTAGAAGCAGTGAAAAGTTTTTATCAAGGGTGTTAGGCATGTTTACAAGTATGAAGAGAGGAGAGTGAATGATTCCAAGTGAAGGTTGGTCTTCGGCTGTGGTGTGTGATGTCAGCAAGGTTGTAATTTGTTTATGAGTGGGATGATGAGGGAGGTAAATGCAAGAATCTTGGAGAGATGGGAAAGTATGCAGTCTTTGGGGAATGAGAGGGCCTGGTAAAATGATTATTGTTGTTTGCTGATGATACAACACTGATGTCAGATTCGAACTGGAAATTGTAGAATTTGGTGGCTGAGTTAGAAGAGTGTGCAAAAGGAGGAAGTTGAGCATAAATGTGAATAAAAGTAAGGTTACTTGATTTTGTATTATTGTGGGACAAGTTAATTGGGAAGTAAGTTTGAATTGAGGAAAGTTGGAGGAAGTGAAGTGTTTTAGATACTGGGGGTGGACATTGCAGTGAATGGAACCGTGGAAGCAGAAGCGAGTATTGGAGTGGGTAAGGGGGATGAAGGTTCTGGGAGTTCTTGCAGAATGTGTGGCAAGAGAGAATGTTATCTGGGAGGGCAAAAATGGATATATTTGAAAGTATAGCATAGTTACACCACTGATTTTCTAACACTCTTGGTTCCAAAGCCTTGCCGGATCAGCCATTTTGCCGGACCAACCGTGGTCATGTAATGATAATTCATCAACACATCTCTAACCCACTAATTATACATCTCCCATACGTCTAAAGTATGCCATGGACTGCTGGAAATTTAAATTAAACAAATATTGAATGTTTGAGCACCCTAAGATGGTAAGTCTGTCCTTAGATTGTTTGAATCCTGTGGGGTCTTCTTTGTCTTCCGTTGTTAGTATTTTCCTAGGTGTGCATCACCAGAATAATGCATTTTCGTCTACATAATACACCTAAGGACTGAGGTGCTCGTCAGCTATGAGTTTCGCAAATTCGTCCTTCGTGGTTTGCAGACTGCTTTTCTCCACACTCTTTATTCATGGAAATTCCATGATGCTTCCTGAATCTTTGAAGCCATCCTTCACTATAATCATGCTCATGTTGTAATTTCTTTATGGTCCATTGTCATGTAATTTAAATTCTTTATGGTCCATTATCATGCTGCCTGACAAGTCCACTCCATCACTCCAACGCTGTTGAAACCATTCCATTGTCACTCACCCGTGCTCAGTAATCTTATCATCTTTCATAGTTTTTCTGATCATCATTTGCTTCTTGGAATTGCTGTCTGCATAGAATTTCAATATTTTTTCCCTTTGCTTCTTTATATCATAAACAGTTGATGAACCAATACTTTAGATGTCACACAGCTTACGCACCAAAACACCACGGTCCTTTTTTTTCAACAGTTTTACTTTATCTTGGATCGATATGGCTTGGTGTTTATGTTTGACACCGCGACTGACACTCTCATATGTCTTAGAAGCCATAGCTAGGGTTCAGTTTAAGAAGAATGAGCTAAGAATCTCACAGAATTGCGGTATCACCACCAACAAGTGCAGTGTAAAGAATGTATATAAGCGTGCCCTCCACAACACCATCTTTGGCCGCCCAGTAAACTAGTCTGGTGGCCACAGTAATTTCAAGTTCCCTCACAAATTTTGTCCAAACTAAAGGAGGTGCCGAACGATCATTTGCTGGAAATTCAGTGGTGTACCTGTACTCTCAACGATGTTTTATTGATACAAAGCTGGGCTATAGATAAGGGAGCATGGAGGAAGTCGGATATGTTCGAAATGAAATGTTTGAGGGCAGTATGTGGTGTGAGGTAATGTAAGTGTAAGAGAGAGGTGTAGTAATAAAAAGATTGTGGTTGAGAGAGCTAAAGAGTTTGCTGAAATGGTTAGGACATATTGAGAGAATGAGTGAAGAAAGTGGTTGAAAGAGCTAAAGAGTTTGCTGAAATGGTTAGGACATATTGAGAGAATGGGTGAGGAAATATTTACAAAGTAGATATATGTGTCAGAAGTTAAGGGAACAAAGAGAATGGGGAGACCAAATTGGAGATGGGAGAATAGAGTGAAAAAGATTTTAAGCCGTCAGGGCCTGGACATGCAGGAGGGGAAAAAAAGGGGTGTGTGGGTTAATGTGAATTGGAACAATGTGGTATACTGGGGTCAGCATGCTGTCTGTGGACTGAACCAGGGGATGCAAAGCATTTAGGGGAAACCATGGAAAAGTATGTTGGGCCTGGTTGTGGATAGGAAGCTGTGGTTTCAGTGCATTACATGTGACATATAGAGAATGGATGTGAGCAGATGCAGCCTTTCCTTATTTGTTCCTCTTGCTACCTTGCTAACAAGGGAAATAGTGATCATGTATGATAAAGATACGTAATACTAAATATATACGTAAGATATATAATAAATCAATATAAGTCATCTCAAAACACATAGAGCGAAAGACCAACTCACCTTGTGATTGGTCAGCTGGCATCTCTATATAAACATTAAGTGCAGTCTTACTCATATATGGCAAAGATGTAGGGGGGATTTCTGCTTGTAACAGAGGGAAAAGTTTTTCTGAAGATAAGGGGTTAGTCCATATGTTGTTGTTAATGGAAATAAACATGAAATGCAGAAGAAGGGTTAAGGGAACTTTATGGAAGTGGTATCTAGAATCCATCCAAGAAAAATTTATATTAGGGAGAGCATATAGGTGGGCAAATTGGCATGACACTGCTATAGATGTTGAAAATTGGAGTGGATTTTATGCCATTTAATGGCACTGATATAGAAAGGCTAGGATGTAAAGTAATCAGGAAAGTGAAAATTGAGCTTAAGAGAGACCTGTTTGAGGCAGCAATAGATACTGTAATGATTTTGATTTTACCAAGTAGGCTTGAAAGAAAGATGATGTTTTATATGTTAGCTTATTTAACATTATGAAGGTAAAGATTGGTGAGCAAAAGAGGGAAAAAAATCTTCTAAAGGTTGTGAAACACTTTATTGGAAACTTGAATTCAGAAGATTTTAAGAACTTTATTAGGTGTGTGACATGCCATAACAGTGCTAAAGAGAGAGAGAGTGAAGGGCTATTAGGACTATTATTGCTGTGCATGCATCTGTAGATATGAATTACAGGATGAAATGCATGGATAAGGTTAAGAGCGAAGGCCATTTCATTAAGTTATTTACAATTTACTAGCTTGTGGCAAACGAGTTGGAGGAAGTTATGAATTAATTCTTTTGTATTCAGAGAATGGGTGTAAGGAGGATTATCTTACGATTGGAGGGTGATATTAAGTATGGGATGAAGCCAGAAATTAAATGAAAGAATGTAGCAAACAATCTATTTCAAAGCAAAGAAATAAAAAAATAGATTAATATGGCTATGTGTGATTTAACAGATGCTGGAATGATTGGCATTATAAGATACAGTACAGTATTTAAAATGAAATGAACCAGGATTATTTGTCCTGTGTCATCAGGAAAATTGCAAGTAGTTTAGCTTTTAGTTTGCTTGAAGTAGATTGTGTTCCAGTAAGAATATAGTTTGTAAAGTTTTTCTTTACTCTAGATTATCATCACCTGACATATGGCTGTAGTTGCTTGCAGCTCGTAGACTGCCTGAATTAAAACTATATTAGGAGTAAGGTTCTTATACCATTTCTAAGCCATGCAGAATGCTATAACCAGATTTGTTAATGGTTCTTTGTGAAGCAAATGTGTAAAATGGTCGACACTAAAATTTTAAGAGGTAGTCCAGATCAACTCATGAAATTCCCAATTATTCACCCTCTCATTTTATGGTTAGCATAACTATATGGTGTTGAAATGTGGCCCCTTGTCAGTCTTGCTACTGAGATGTTTTTTTTATAGATGTACAGTAGTTATTAGTTGTAGAATTTTTGAGAATATGCTGTAGGGTGACTTCCCTTAAAATGTCTGTGTTTTGTACTTTAATTCTAGAATCTTGAATCATTATTTTTGTGTGTTTATGTAGGCTTAGAATTAAATATGTATATATGTATATTCACATACTGTAAATTTATTTATGGTTAATTATGATTACCCCAGGACCCTTTTCTGAAGGGATTGTTACATTATCCCAGGGCCCTTTTTCTACAGGATCCTTGAGCTTCAAGGCTGCACTGCAGTCAGTAGCTGGGACAGGTTAACTTCTTTAAAGTGGGAAGTTCTTTCACAAGACTGTTCTCTATTTCATCAACTGACAGTGATACTGCTACACCATAGGGTTTTTTTTTACCTGTGGCATAATATCAAGCAGGTGGAATTTAATGATAATACCTATATATGTTAATTATTATTATTATTTTTTTTTCATATATCTTTGTCATTTCCTGCATTAGCAAGGTAGCATTAAGAACAGATGACCGAGCCTAAGAGGGAATCCTCACTTAGCTCTCTTATCTGTTCCTTCTTTTAGAAAAGTCAAAACTGGATGGGAGGATTTCCAGCCCCCTGCTCCCTCCCCATTTTGTCGCCTTTTATGACACGCAGGGAATACATGGGAGGTATTCTTTCTCCCCAATGCCCAGGGATAATTATTATTATTATTATAATTATTATCATTATTATTATTATTCTTTCTTTTCTTTCATACTATACGCCATTTCCCGCCTCAGCGAGGTAGCGTTAAGAACAGAGGACTGGGCCTCTGAGGAAACATCCTCACCTGGCCCCCTTCTCTGTTCCTTCCTTTGGAAGATTAAAAAAAAAAGTCGCCTTCTATGACATGCAGGGAATACGTGGGAAGGATTCTTTCTCCCCTATTATTATTATTATTGATATTATTATTATTATTATTATTTTTTCTTTCTTTTGTACTATTCGCCATTTCCCGCATTAGCGAGGTAGCGCTATGAACAGAGGACTGGGCCTTAGAGGGAATATCCTCACCTGGCCCCCTTCTCTGTTCCTTCTTTTGGAAAATAAAAAAAAAAAACGAGAGGGGAGGATTTCCAGCCACCCGCTCCCTCCCCTTTTAGTCGCCTTCTATGACACGCAGGGAATAGGTGGGAAGTATTCTTTCTCCCCTATCCCCAGGGATATTATTATTATTATTATTATTATTATTATTATTATTATTATTATTATTATTGTCGCTGTCTCCCACGTTTGCGAGGTAGTGCAAGGAAACAGACGAAAGAAATGGCCCAACCCACCCCCATACACATATATGTACATACGTCCACACACGCAAATATACATACCTACACAGCTTTCCATGGTTTACCCCAGACGCTTCACATGCTCTGATTCAATCCACTGACAGCACGTCAACCCCGGTATACCACATCGCTCCAATTCACTCTATTCCTTGCCCTCCTTTCACCCTCCTGCATGTTCAGGCCCCGATCACACAAAATCTTTTTCACTCCATCTTTCCACCTCCAATTTGGTCTCCCTCTTCTCCTCGTTCCCTCCACCTCCGACACATATATCCTCTTGGTCAATCTTTCCTCACTCATTCTCTCCATGTGCCCAAACCATTTCAAAACACCCTCTTCTGCTCTCTCAACCACGCTCTTTTTATTTCCACACATCTCTCTTACCCTTACGTTACTTACTCGATCAAACCACCTCACACCACACATTGTCCTCAAACATCTCATTTCCAGCACATCCATCCTCCTGTGCACCACTCTATCCATAGCCCACGCCTCGCAACCATACAACATTGTTGGAACCACTATTCCTTCAAACATACCCATTTTTGCTTTCCGAGATAATGTTCTCGACTTCCACACATTCTTCAAGGCTCCCAGAATTTTCGCCCCCTCCCCCATCCCATGATCCACTTCCGCTTGCATGGTTCCATCCGCTGCCAGATCCACTCCCAGATATCTAAAACACTTTACTTCCTCCAGTTTTTCTCCATTCAAACTCACCTCCCAATTGACTTGACCCTCAACCCTACTGTACCTAATAACCTTGCTCTTATTCACATTTACTCTTAACTTTCTTCTTTCACACACTTTACCAAACTCAGTCACCAGCTTCTGCAGTTTCTCACATGAATCAGCCACCAGCGCTGTATCATCAGCGAACAACAACTGACTCACTTCCCAAGCTCTCTCATCCCCAACAGACTTCATACTTGCCCCTCTTTCCAAAACTCTTGCATTCACCTCCCTAACAACCCCATCCATAAACAAATCAAACAACCATGGAGACATCACACACCCCTGCCGCAAACCTACATTCACTGAGAACCAATCACTTTCCTCTCTTCCTACACGTACACATGCCTTACATCCTCGATAAAAACTTTTCACTGCTTCTAACAACTTGCCTCCCACACCATATATTCTTAATACCTTCCACAGAGCATCTCTATCAACTCTATCATATGCCTTCTCCAGATCCATAAATGCTACATACAAATCCATTTGCTTTTCTAAGTATTTCTCACATACATTCTTCAAAGCAAACACCTGATCCACACATCCTCTACCACTTCTGAAACCACACTGCTCTTCCCCAATCTGATGCTCTGTACATGCCTTCACCCTCTCAATCAATACCCTCCCATATTATTTACCAGGAATACTCGACAAACTTATACCTCTGTAATTTGAGCACTCACTCTTATCCCCTTTGCCTTTGTACAATGGCACTATGCACGCATTCCGCCAATCCTCAGGCACCTCACCATGAGTCATACATACATTAAATAACCTTACCAACCAGTCAATAATACAGTCACCCCCTTTTTTAATAAATTCCACTGCAATACCATCCAAACCTGCTGCCTTGCTGGCTTTCATCTTCCGCAAAGCTTTTACTACCTCTTCTCTGTTTACCAAATCATTTTCCCTAACCCTCTCACTTTGCACACCACCTCGACCAAAACCTCCTATATCTGCCACTCTTATCATCAAACACATTCAACAAACCTTCAAAATACTCACTCCATCTCCTCCTCACATCACCACAACTTGTTATCACCTCCCCATTTGCGCCCTTCACTGAAGTTCCCATTTGCTCCCTTGTCTTACGCACTTTATTTACCTCCTTCCAGAACATCTTTTTATTCTCCCTAGAATTTAAAGATACTCTCTCACCCCAACTCTCATTTGCCCTCTTTTTCACCTCTTGCACCTTTCTCTTGACCTCCTGTCTCTTTCTTTTATACATCTCCCACTCAATTGCATTTTTTCCCTGCAAAAATCGTCCAAATGCCTCTCTCTTCTCTTTCCCTAATAATCTTACTTCTTCATCCCACCACTCACTACCCTTTCTAATCAACCCACTTCCCACTCTTCTCATGCCACAAGCATCTTTTGCGCAATCCATCACTGATTCCCTAAATACATCCCATTCCTCCCCCACTCCCCTTACTTCCATTGTTCTCATCTTAATCACTGTCTTCCACATCTCTGAAGTAGCACAAGGAAACAAACAAAGAATAGCACAACCACTCATATACACATATATACACATAAACGCCCAAACATGCACATATACATACACAGACATATATATATATATATGATATATATTTTGCTTTGCATATTCAGGCCCCGATCACTCAAAAGTCTTTTTCACTCCATCTTTCCACCTCCAATTTGGTCTCCCACTTCTCCTCATCCCTCCACCCCCGACACATATATCCTTTTGGTCAATCTTTCCTCACTCATTCTTTCCATGTGCCCAAACCATTTCAAGACACCCTCTTCTGCTCTCTCAACCACGCTCTTTTTATTTCCACACATCTCTCTTAACCTTACATTACTTACTCGATCAAACCACCTCACACCACATATTGTCCTCAAACATCTCATTTCCAGCACATCCACCCTCCTGCGCACAACTCTATCCATAGCCCACGCCTCGCAACCATACAACATTGTTGGAACCACTATTCCTTCAAACATACCCATTTTTGCTTTCCGAGATAATGTTCTCGACTTCCACACATTCTTCAAGGCTCCCAGGATTTTCGCCCTCTCCCCCACCCTATGATTCACTTCCGCTTGCATGGTTCCATCCGCTGCCAGATCCACTCCCAGATATCTAAAACACTTTACTCCCTCCAGTTTTTCTCCATTCAAACTTACCTCCCAATTGACTAGACCCTCAACCCTACTGTACCTAATAACCTTGCTCTTATTCACATTTACTCTTAACTTTCTTCTTTCACACACTTTACCAAACTCAGTCACCAGCTTGTGCAGTTTCTCACATGAATCAGCCACCAGTGCTGTATCATCAGCGAACAACAATTGACTCACTTCCCAAGCTCTCTCATCCCCAACAGACTGCATACTTGCCCCTCTTTCCAAAACTCTTGCATTCACCTCCCTAACAAGGCGGGCAAGGAATAGAGTGAATTGGATCGATGTGGTATACCGGGGTCGACGTGCTGTCAATGGATTGAATCAGGTCATGTGAAGCGTCTGGGGTGAACCATGGAAAGTTCTGTGGGGCCTGGATGTGGAAAGGGAGATGTGGTTTCGGGCATTATTACATGACAGCTAGAGACTGAGTGTGAACGAATGGGGCCTTTCTTGTCTTTTCCTAGCGCTACCTCGCGTCAGCGAGGTAGCGCAAGGAAACAGACGAAAGAATGGCCCAACCCACCCACATACACATGTATATACATGCACGTCCACTCATGCAAATATACATACCCATACATCTCAGCGTATACATATATATACACACACAGACATATACATATATACACATGTACATAATTCATACTGTCTGCCTTTATTCATTCCCATTGCCACCTCGCCACACATGAAATAACAACCCCCTCCCCCGTCATATGTGCAAGGTCGCGCTAGGAAAAGACAACAAAGGCCACATTTGTTCACACTCAGTCTCTAGCTGTAATGTAATAATGCACCGAAACCACAGCTTCCTTTCCACATCCAGGCCCTACAGAACTTTCCATGGTTTACCCCAGATGCTTCACATGCCCTGGTTCAATCCATTGACAGCACGTCGACTCCGGTATACCACATCGTTCCAATTCACTCTATTCTTTGCACGCCTTTCACCCTCCTGCATGTTCAGGCCCCGATCACTCAAAATCTTTTTCACTCCATCTTTTCACCTCCAATTTGGTCTCCCACTTCTCTTTCCCTCCACCTCTGACACATATATCCTCTTTGTCAATCTTTCCTCACTCATTCTCTCCTTGTGGCCGAACCATTTCAATACACCCTCTTCTGCTCTCTCAGCCACACTCTTTTTATTACCACAAATCTCTCTTGCCCTACTATTACTTACTCGATCAGACTGCCTCACACCACATATTGTCCTCAAACATCTCATTTCCAGCACATCCACCCTCCTGCGCACAACTCTATCCATAGCCCATGCCTCGCAACCATACAACATTGTTGGAACCACTATTCCTTCAAACATAGCCATTTTTGCTTTCCTAGACAATGTTCTCGACTTCCACTCATTCTTCAAGGCTCCCAGAATTTTTGCCCCCTCCCTCACCCTATGATTTACTTCTGCTTCCATGGTTCCATCCACTTCCAAATCCACTCCCAGATATCTAAAACACTTCACTTCCTCCAGTTTTTCTCCATTCAAACTTACCTCCCAATTGACTTGACCCTCAACCCTACTGTACCTGATAACCTTGCTCTTATTCACATTTACTCTCAACTTTCTTCTTTCACACACTTTACGAAACTCATTCACCAGCTTCTGCAGTTTCTCACATGAATCAGCCACCAGTGCTGTATCATCAGCGAACAACAACTGACTCACTTCCCAAGCTCTCTCATCCACAACAGACCGCATACTTGCCCCTCTTTCCAAAACTCTTGGATTCACCTCCCTAACAACCCCATCCATATACAAATTAAACAACCATGGTTACATCACACACCCCTGCTGCAAACCTACATTCACTGAGAAGCAATCACTTTCCTCTCTTCCTACACGTACACATGTCTTACATCCTCGATAAAAACTTTTCACTGCTAACAACTTGCCTCCCACACCATATATTCTTAATACCTTCCACAGAGCATCTCTATCAACTCTATCATATGCCTTCTCCAGATCCATAAATGCTGCATACAAATCCATTTGCTTTTCTAAGTATTTCTCACATACATTTTTCAAAGCAAACACCTGATTCAAACATACTCCAACACTTCTGAAACCAAACTGCTCTTCCCCAATCTGATGCTCTGTACATGCCTTCACCCTCTCAATCAATACCCTCCCATATAATTTCCCAGGAATACTCAACAAACTTATACCTCTGTAATTTGAACACTCACCTTTGTCCCCTTTGCCTTTGTACAATGGCACTATGCAAGCATTCAGCCAATCCTCAGGCACCTCACCATGATCATACATACATTAAATAACCTTACCATCCAGTCAACCATACAGTCACCCCCTTTTTTAATAAATTCCACTGCAATACCATCCAAAGCCGCTGCCTTACCGGCTTTCATCTTCCACAAAGCTTTTACTACCTCTTCTCTGTTTACCAAATCATTTTCCTTAACCCTATCAGTTTGCACACCACCTCGACCAAAACACCCTATATCTGCCACTCTATGATCAAACACATTCAACAAACCTTCAAAATACTCTCTCCATCTCGTTCTCACATCACCACTACTTGTTATCAACTCCCCATTAGCCCCCTTCACTGAAGTTCCCATTTGTTCCCTTGTCTTACGCACTTTATTTACCTCCTTTCAAAACATCTTTTTATTCTCCCTAAAATTTAATGATACTCTCTCACCCCAACTCTCATTTGCCCTCTTTTTCACCTCTTGCATCTTTCTCTTGACCTCCTGCCTCTTTCTTTTATACATCTCCCACTCATTTGCATTATTTCCCTGCAAAAATCGCCCAAATGCCTCTCTCTTCTCTTTCACTAATTATCTTACTTCTTCATCCCACCTCCCACTCTTCTCATGCCACAAGCATCTTTTGCGCAATCCATCACTGATTCCCTAAATACATCCCATTCCTCCCCCACTCCCCTTACCTATCTACATATGTAGATGGATATATTTGTACTTGCTGCCTTCATCCATTTCTGTAGCCATCCCGCCACACAGGAAACAGCACCTCAACCTCACTCTTTTTATTACCACACATCTCTCTTACCCTTTCATTACTTACTCGATTAAACCACCTCACACCACATATTGTCCTCAAACATCTCATTTCCAACACATCCACCCTCCTCCGCACAACCCTATCAATAGCCCATGCCTCACAACCATATATTATTGTTGGAACCACTATTCCTTCAAACATACCCATTTTTGCTCTCCTAGATAATGTTCTCGCCTTCCACACATTCTTCAGAGCCTCCACAACCTTCACTCCTTCCCCCTCCCCCACCCTGTGACACTTCTGCTTCCATGGTTCCATCTGCTGCTAAGTCCACTCCCAGATATCTAAAACACTTTACTTCCTCCAGTTTTTCTCCATTCAGACTTACCTCCCAATTAACTTGTCCCTCAACCCTACTGAACCTGATAATCTTGCTCTTATTCACATTTACTCTCAACTCTCTCCTTTCACACACTTTACCAAACTCAGTCTCCAGTTCCTGCAGTTTCTCATCTGAATCAGCCACTAGTGCTGTATCTTCAGCGAACAACAACTGACTCACTTCCCAAGCTCTCTCATCCCTAACAGACTGCATACTTGCCCCTCTCTCCGAAACTCTTGCATTCACCTCTAATCACCCCATCCATAAACAAATCAAACAACCATGGAGACGTCAGGCACCCCTGCCACAAACCGACACTCACTGGGAACCAGTTACTTTCCTCTCTTCCTAATCATGCACATCCCTTACATCCTTGGTAAAAACTTTTCACTTCTTCTAGCAACTTGCCTCCCACACCATATACTCTTAAAACCTTCCTCAAAGCCTCTCTATCAACACTATCATATGCCTTCTCGATAAATGCTACATACAAATCCATCTCTTTTTCTAAGTATTTCTCACATACATTCTTCAAAGCAAATACCTGATCCACACATCCTCTACCACATCTGAAACCACAATGCTCTTCCCCAGTCTGATGCCCTGTACATGCCTTTACTCTCTCAATCATTTGTTTATTTACTTATTTATTATACTTTTTTGCTGTCTCACGTGTTAGCGAGGTCGTGCAAGGGAACAGACGAAAGAATGGCCCAACCCACCCACATACACATATATACATACACATCCACTCACGCACATATACATACCTATACATTTTAACGTTAATCCATTGACAGCACGTCTACCCCGGTATACCACATCATTCCAATTCACGCTATTCCTTGCACGCCTTTCATTCTCCTGTATGTTCAGGCCCCGATTGCTCAAAATCTTTTTCACTCTATCCTTCCACCTCTAGTTTGGTCTCCCACTTCTCCTCATTCCCTCCACCTCTGACACAGATATCCTCTTGTCAAGCTTTCCTCATTCATTCCCTCCATGTGACCAAACCATTTCAATACACCCTCCTCCGCTCTTTCAACCACACTCTTTTTATTACCACAATCTCTCTCACCCTTTCATTACTTACTCGATCAAGCCACCTCACACCACATATTGCCCTCAAACATCTCGTTTCCAACACATCCACCCTCCTCCAAACAACCTTATCTATAGCCCATGCCTCACAGTCATATAGCATTGTTGGAACCACTATTCCTTCAGACATACCTAACATAACATTCTCGCCTTCCACACATTCTTCAGTGCTCCCAGAACCTTTGCCCCCTCCCCCACCCTGTGACTCATTTCCGCTTCTGTGGTTCCATCCGTTGCCAAATCCACTCCCAGATATCTAAAACACTTCACTTCCTCCTGTTTTTCTCTATTCAAACTCACCTCCAAACTTAATTGTCCCTCAACCCTACTGAACCCAATAACCTTGCTGTTATTCATGTTTTCTTTCAGCTTTCTTCTTTCACACACTTTACCAAACTCATTCACCAACTTCTGCAGTTTCTCACCCGAATCAGCCACCAGCACTGTATCATCAGTGAACAACAACTGACTCACTTCCCAAGCCCTGGCATCCACAACAGACTGCATACTTACCCCTTTCTCCAAAACTTTTGCATTCACTTCCCTAACAACCCCATCCATAAACAAATTAAACAACCACGGAGACATCACACATCCTTGCCGCAAACTGACATTCACTGGTAACCAATCACCTTCCTCTCTTCCCACTTGGGCACATGCCTTACATCCTTGATGAAAACTTTTCACTGCTTCTAGCAACTAAACTCCCACACCATATACTCTTAATACCTTCCACAAAGCATCTCTGTCAACTCTATCATATGCCTTCTCCAGATCCATAAATGTTACAGACAAATCCATCTGTTTTTCTAAGTATTTCTGACATACATTATACAAAGCAAACACCTGAACCACACATCCTCTACCACTTCTGAAACCACACTGCTCTTCCCCAATCTGATGCTCTGTACATGCCTTCACTCTTTCAATCAATACCCTCCCATATAATTTCCCAGAAATACTCAACAAACTTATACCTCTGTAATTTGAACACTCACCTTTATCCCCTTTGCCTTTGTACAATGGCACTATGCATGCATCATGCCAATCCTCAGGCACTTCACCGTGAACCATACATACACTGAATATCCTTACCAACCAGTCAACAGTACAGTCACCCCATTTTTTAATAAATTCTATTGCAGTACCATCCATACCCGCCACCTTGTGGGCTATCGTCTTCTGCAAAGCTTTCACTACCACTCTCCCTGACCCTCTCACTTTGCACACCACCCCTACCAAAACACACTACATCTGCCACTCTGTCATCAAACATTCAGCAAATCTTCAAGATACTCACTCCATCTCCTCACTTCATCACTACTTGTTATTCCCTTCCCATTTGCCCCCTTTGCTGATGCTGTCAATTGTTCTCTTCTCTTACGCACTTTATTTACCTCCTCCCAAGACATCTTTTTATCCTCCCTGAAAGTCAATGATACTCTCTCACACCAACTCTCATTTGCTCTCTTTTTCACCTCTTGCACCTTCCTCTTGACCTCCTGCCACTCTCTTTTATACATCTCCCAGTCATTTGCTCTACTTCTCTGCAAAAATCATCCAAATACCTTTCTCTTCTCTTTCACTAACAATCTTACTTCTTCAACCCACCACTCACTACCCTCTCTAATCTGCCCACCTTCCATGCTTCTCATGCCACAAGCATCTTTTGTGCAAGACATCACTGCTTCCCTAAATACCTCCCATTCCTCCCCCACTCCCTTTGCGTCATTTCCTCTTACCTTTTACCATTCTGCACTCAATCTCTCCTGGTACTTCCTCACACAAGTCTTCTTTCCAAGCTCACTTACTCTCACCACTTTCTTCTCAACTTTATCTCTTCTTTTCTGCAAACCTCTACTAATCTTCACCTTCACCTCCACAAGATAGTGATGAGACATCCCTCTCTGCACATTAACATCCAAAAGTCTCTTTTACACACCTATCAATTAACACGTAATCCAATAACACTCTCTGGCCATCTCTCCTACTAACATACATGTATTTATGTATATCTCTCTTTTTAAACTAGGTATTCCCAATCACCAGTCCTTTTTCAGCCTACAAATCTACAAGCTTCTCACCATTTCCATTTACAACACTGAACACCCCATGTACACCAATTATACCCTCAACTGCCACATTACTCACTTTTGCATTCAAATCACCCATCACTATAACCTGGTTTTGTGCATCAAAACTGCTAACACACTCATTCAGCTGCTCCCAAAACACTTGCCTCTCATGATCTTTCTTCTCATGGCCTGGTGCATAGCCTCTCATGATCTTTCTTCTCATGGCCTGGTGCATAGGCACCAATAATCACCCATCTCTCTCCATCCACTTTCATATTCCCACAACTCCTGTTTCAGGAGTAGTGCTACTCCTTCCTTTTCTCTTGTCCTCTCGCCAACCCCTGACTTTACTCCCAAGACATTCCCAGACCACTCTTCCCCTTTATCCTTGAGCTTCGTTTCACTCAGAGCCAAAACATCCAGGTTCCTTTCCTCTTACTACCTATCTCTCCTTTTTTCTCATCTTGGTTACATCCACACACATTTAGACACCCCTATCTGAGACTTTGAGGAGGATGAGCACTCCAAATGACTCCTTCTTCTGTTTCCCCATTTAGAAAGTTTAATACTAGGAGGGGGGTGTTTCCAGCCCCCGTTCTCACACCCTTTAGTTGCCTACGACACGCAGGGAATACATGGAAGTATTCTTTCTCGCTAGTCCCCAGGGATGTGTATATCTGATTTGGGTGAGAAATTGCAGAAGTTGGTGACAGTCTGATAAAGTGTGTGAAAGAAGAAAGCTGAGAGTAAATGTGAATAGAGCAAGGTTATTAGGTTCAGTAGGGTTGAGGGACAAGTTAATTGAGAGGTAAGTTTGAATGGAGAAAAACTGGAGGAAGTGAATTGTTTTAGATATCTGGGAGTGGATTTAGCAGCGGATGGAACCATGGAAGCAGAAGTGAGTCACTGGGTGGGGGAGGGGCCAAAGATTCTGGGAGCGTTGAAGAATGTGTGGAAGGCAAGAACGTTATCTTGGAGAGCAAAATTGGGTATGTTTGAAGGAATAGTGGTTCCAACAATGTTATATGATTGCGAGGCATATGCTATAGATAAGGTTGTGTGGAGGAGGGTGGATGTTTTGGAAAGGAAATTATTGAGGACATTATGTGGTGTGAGGTGGTTTGATTAAGTAATGAAAAGTTAAGAGAGATGTGTGGTAATAAAAAGAGTGTGGTTTAGAGATCAGAAGAGGGTGTATTGAAATGGGTTGGTCACATGGAGAGAGTGAGTGAGGAGAGATTAACAAAGAGGATATATTTGTCAGAGGTAGAGGGAACGAGAAGCGGGAGACCAAATTGGAGGTGGAAGGATGGAGTGAAAAAGGTTTTGAGTGATCGGTGCCTGAACATACAGGAGGGCGAAAGGCATGCAAGGGATAGAGTGAATGGGAACGATGTGGTATACTGGGGTGGACATACTGCCAGTGGATTGAACCAGGGCATGTGAAGCATGTGGGGTAAACCATGTAAAGTTTTGTTGGGCCTGGATGTGGATAGGAAGCTGTGGTTTCAGTGCATTGCACATGACAGCTAGAGACTGAGTGTGAATGAATATGGCCTTTATTGTCTTTTCCTAGTGCTACCTCATGCGTTTGGGGGGAGGAGGGTACTATTTCATGTGTGGCGGGGTGGCAGCGGGAATGGATGAAAGCAGCAAGTGTGGATGTGTACATGTGTATATATGTATATGTCTGTGTATGTATATGTTGAAATGTATTGGTACATATATGTTTGTGTGTGGGCATTTATGTATATACATGTGTATCTGGGTGTTTTGGGCCATTCTTTTGTCTGTTTCCTTGTGCTACCTCGTTAATGCGGGAGACAGCATCAAAGTATAATAAAATAATATTTTTATTTTATATTTATTATTTAATTATACATTGTTACTGTCTCCTACATTAGTAAGGTAGCACAAGAAAACAGACAAAAGAATGGCCCAACCCACCCACATACACATGTATATACATACACGTCCACAAACGCACATATAGATACCTATACATCTCAACATATACATATATATACACATAGAGACATATAAATATATACACATGTACATAATTCACACTTGCTGCCCTTATTCATTTCTGTCGCCACCCCGCCACACATAAAATGACAACCCCCTTCCCCCACATGCGCATGAGATAGCGCTAGGAAAAGACAACAAAGGCCACATTCGTTCTCACTCATTCTCTAGCTGTCATATATAATGCACCGAAACCACAGCTCCCTTTCCACATCCAGGCCCCACAAAAATTTCCATGGTTTACCCCAGACGCTTCACATGCCCTGGTTCAATCCATTGACAGCACGTCGACCCCGGTATACCACATCATTCCAATTCACTCTAGTCCTTGCATGCCTTTCACCCTCCTGCATGTTCAGGCCCTGATCACTGAAAATCTTTTTCACTCCATATTTCCACCTCCAATTTGGTCTCCCACTTCTCCTTATTCCCTCCACCTCTTTGTCAATATTTCCTCACTTATTCTCTCCATGTGACCAAACCATTTCAAAACACCCTCTTCTGCTCTCTCAACAACACTCTTTTAATTACTGCACACCTCTCTTACCCTTTCATTACTTACTCGGTCAAACCACCTCACACCCCATATTGTCCTCAAACATCTCATTTCCAGCACATCCACCTTCCTCCGCACAATTCTATCTATAGCCTGTGGCTTGCAACCATATATCATTGTTGGAACCACTGTTCCTTCAAACATACCCATTTTTGCTTTCTGAGATAACATTCTCACCTTCCACACATTTTTTAATGCTCCCAGAACTTTCACCCCCTCCCCCACCCTATGACTCACTTCCGCTTCCATGGTTCCATCCGCTGCCAAATCCACTCCGAGATATCTAAAACACTTCACTTCCTCCAGTTTTTCTCCATTCAAACTTACCTCCCACTTGACTTGTCCCTCAACCCTACTGTACTTAATAACCTTGCTCTTATTCACGTTTACTCTCAGCTTTCTTCTTTCACACACTTTACCAAACTTAGTCACCAGCTTCTGCAGTTTCTCACACGAATCAGCCACCAGCGCTGTATCATCAGCGAACAACAAATGACTCACTTCCCAAGCTCTCTCATCCCCAACAGACTGCATTCTTGCCCCTCTCTCCAAAACTCTTGCATTCACCTCCCTAACAATACCATCCATAAACAAATTAAACATCACGCACCCCTGCTGCAAACAGACATTCACTGAGAACCAATCACTTTCCTCTCTTCCTACACGTACACATGCCTTACATCCTCGATAAAAACTTTTCACTGCTTCTAACAACTTGCCTCCCACACCATATATTCTTAATACCTTCCACAGAGCATCTCTATCAACTCTATCATATGCCTTCTCCAGATCCATAAATGCTATATAGAAATCCATTTGCTTTTCTAAGTATTTCTCACATACATTTTTCAAAGCAAACACTTGACCCACACATCCTCTACCACTTCTGAAACCACACTGCACTTCCCCAATCTGATGCTCCGTACATGCCTTCACCCTCTCAATCAATACCCTCCCGTATGATTTCCCAGGAATACTCAATGAACTTATACCTCTGTAATTTGAGCACTCACCTTTATCCCCTTTGCCTCTGTACAATGGCACTATGCATGCATTCCGCCAATCCTCAGGCACGTCACCACGAGTCATACATACATTAAATAACCTTACCAACCAGTCAATAATACAGTCACCCCCTTTTTTAATAAATTCCACTACAATACCATCCAAACCCTGTATCTGCCACTGTATCATCAAACACATTCAACAAACCTTCAAAATACTCACTCCATTTTCTCGCATCACCACTACTTGTTATCACCTCCCCATTATCCCCCCTCACTGATGTTCCCATTTGTTCCCTTGCCTTACGCACTTTCTTTACCTCCTTCCAAAACATCTTTTTATTCTCCCTAAAATTTAATGATACTCTCTCATCCCAACTCTCATTTGCCCTCTTTTTCACCTCTTGCACCTTTTTCTTGACCTCCTGCCCCTTTCTTTCATACATCTCCCACTCATTTGCATTATTTCCCTGCAAAAATCGTCCAAATGCCTCTCTTTTCTCTTTCACTAATAATCTTACTTCTTCATCCCACCACTCGCAACCCTTTCTAATCTGCCCACCTCCCACGCTTCTCATGCCACAAGCATCTTTTGTGCAAACCATCACTGCTTCCCTAGATACATCCCATTCCTCCCCCAGTCTCCTTACGTCCTTTGTTCTCACCTTTTTCCGTTCTGTACTCCGTCTCTTCTGGTACTTCCTCACACAAGTCTCCTTCCCATGCTCACTTACTCTCACCACTCTCTTCACCCCAACATCCTTTCTTCTTTTCTGAAAACCTCTACATATCTTCACCTTTGCCTCCACAAGATAATGATCAGACATCTCTCCAGTTACACTTCTCAGCAAATTAACATCCAAAAGTCTCTCTTTCGTGTGCTTATCAATTAACTCGTAATCCAATAATGCTCTCTGGCCATCTCTCCCTCTTACATATGTATACTTATGTATATCTCTCATTTTAAACCAGGTATTCCCAGTCACCAGTCCTTTTTCAGCACATAAATCTACAAGCTCTTCACCATTTCCATTTTCAACACTGAACACCCCATGTACACCAATTATTCCCTCAACTGCCACATTACTCATCTTTGCATTCAAATCACCCATCACTATAACCTGGTCTTGTGCATCAAAACTACTAACACATTCACTCAGCTTCTCCCAAAACACTTGCCTCTCATGATCTTTCTTCTCATGCCCAGATGCATATGCACTAATAATCACCCATCTCTCTCCATCCACTTTCAGTTTTACCCATATCAATCTAGAGTTTACTTTCTTACACTCTATCACATACTCCCACCACTCCTGTTTCAGGAGTAATGCCACTCCTTCTCTTGCTCTTGTCCTCTCACTAAGCCCTGACTTTACTCCCAAGACATTCCCAAACCACTCTTCCCCTTTACCCTTGAGCTTTGTTTCACAGAGAGCTAAAACATCCAGATTTCTTTCCTCAAACATACTACCTATCTTGCCTTTTTTCTCATCTTGGGTACATCTACAAACATTTAGACACCCCAATCTGAGCCTTCGAGTAGGATGAGCACTCCTGAGTGACTGCTTCTTCTGTTTCCCCTTTTAGAAAGTTAAAATACAAGGAGGGGAGGGTTTCTATCCCCCCGCTCCCGTCCCCTTTAGTGGCCTTCTACGACACGTGAGGAATGTGTGGGAAGTATTCTTTCTCCCCTATCCCCAGAGGGGATATATGTATATGTATATGTATATATGTATATAAATGGAAGGGTATTGATTGAGAGGGTGAAGGCCATACAGACCTTTCTATGGTTTACCCCAGATGTTTCACATAAACAGTGTGTCGACCCCAGTACACCAAATCATTCCAATTCACTCTATTCCTTGTATGCCTCTTCCTTTCCTGTATGTTCAAGCCCCTATCACTCAAAATCTTTTTCATTCCATCCTTTCACCTCCTGTTTGGCCTCCCACTTCTTGTTTCCTCCACCTATGACACATATATTCTCTTTGTCGATCTTTCCTCACTCATTCTCTCCATATGTCCAAACCATGTCAACACACCCTCCTCTGCTCTTTCAACCACACTTTTTGTTTTCACACATCTCTCTTACTCTTTCATTACTTACTTAGTCAAACCGACTCACAATACATATTGTCCTCAAACATTTCATTTCCAACATATCCACCCTCCTCCATACAACTTAATCTATGGCCTATGCCTCACAACCATATAATATTGTTGGAACTACTATTCCTTTAAGCATTCACATTTTCGCTCTCTGTAATAACGTTCGCTTCTTCCACACATTCTTCATCACTCATCAAAACCTTCATGCCTCCCCACCCCAACAAAATACATTCACCACTGCATTGCACTTATGGTACAATAGTCCACTCATATCATAGTGTCTGCATTTCCACAGAAGTGTTCAATCACCATTTTAATACTAGACAGACACAAGTCCAACTTAACTCTCCAGTTATCTTGAATGGTCAGTCACTCCCACTGAACAAAACAACTGCATTTCTAGGCATCACATACGACATTCTCATGACGCACTCTCTCACATTAAAGAGATCACCACAGAAGCAATACACATTCTAAATGTCCACAGAACACTGTGTGGCAACATCTATGTGCAATTCATCCACTCCACCTTAAACTCTGCCTCTTTTGACTGCTTTTCCTCCCTCCCAAAAGTAATATAAAAAAGTGACAAAGCACACAAATTAGAGCACTCAAAATAATCAATGGCTACCTGACAACCACAAATACTGAACTCCTACACATTGAAACTGACATCCTCACAATACATCCCCACCTCAACATGCTCTGTACTTAATTCTTTGCAGCAGCACTAGACTCTTCCCATCCAAACCACTTCCTAACTAACCCCTAACCCCCAAATAGAAATGAAAACTTTACCCCTACTTCACATACAGCAACCTATACTCACAGATTCACAAATCCCCCCTCCCTTTACAAATATGACACTGACATCACATACACACTAAAATTATCCATTATGCACTAAACAATATCCTTCTCAATCCAGTCATAAATGCCACCCCACCCTACATGGACTCAGAGACCACTCTCCCCATGGATACATGAGTTATGCTTCCTTGTCTTCACTCTGGACACCGCCCTTCCTAATGGCATTACAAAAATCATTTTGACATATCTTAAGACCCTTCATACCTTTAGTGTATCTACCACAATGAAGACACCAAACACTTAGCTCAGGTGCCTCTCACTCCCCCATATAGACCCACTCACACAATCTACTACACTTTATGACCTGTAGTCCTTTGGGAGGAGAGTAAGGTAATATCCACAGTGCCATGGACAGAATATTTAAAGGGCCTTGGCACAGGTGTGAAAAAAAGCTCCTTCCCTACCCTCGATGAGCCACCTGAACAAAATACTGCATGATGTTTTCATTTTTATTGCAAGATCAGTTGTTATTTGTACCATTTTTTTTTTCTTCATATTATAAATGGAGAACTGTCTGCAGAGAAGGGCACTTTTGGGTCATGGAGTGAGGGGGATTATGGCACTTTTGGGTCATGGAGTGAGGGGGATTATGGCACTTTCCCTCTGTGCATGTGCTTTAGTTGGTTTTAAAAGACTATGCCTGCTTGTGGTTACACCTCATGTGAAGAGTCATCTTCAGGAAGGCTGTATCATTGTCGCTTGATGAAAGGGAGTGCAGTCTTGTTGAGGAACTCCTCACTCCAGAGCAGTCCATGATTAACCTGTGTCTGATTGCAGTTCAGCCTCAAAGCTACATGGACCCAAAAAAGGTGATCTAAGGTTATATAAGGTAATATATGTGGGTATGTGTAAGGTGTTGCTGGACTTCGCCTGCAAGTGGTTACATCACATGCAAGAAGTCACCTTTGTCAAGGATATCTCATCATCAGTAGATGAAAAGCAGTAGTCTGTTTGTGGACCTTCTCTTTCCAGAGAAGTTCATAATTTCCTGCTCCTGCATAGAGTACAGGCTCAAAGCTACAGGATCCCCACAAAAGGGGTCCTGGGGTTGTTTGATGATAGTACGTGTGTGTGTGTGTGTGTGTGTGTGTGTGTGTGTTTGTGTGTGTGTGTGTGTGTGTGTGTGTGTGTGTGAGTGTGTGTGTAAGTATATATTTGTATTTGTTTCTCAATTAAGTACAGAGCTCTATGAACATCAGAGAGAGTTGTTGCTCATAGAGAGTTAAATTCCATCAAATCTTTAAGACTAGGGTAATCAAGGGATTTATTCTCCTCAGCCACTAGAAGCTTATAGGGATAGTTGAATGCTCATTCACCAGGACCAAATGACGATTCACTGACCACCTTGACCCTATGATATCCAAACACAGCTGATGTTTGGGCTCACACAGAGGATCACCCTTCAGCTAACCCTTCAGCTCACCCTTCAGTCTTTTTTCAGATGCATTTGGTGGTCTTCTTATTTGTGATATGACATGTTCAGTAGGTCTTGGCCTGAATACCTTTACTTCATGATGTTAGATCAGCATCCTATTTTGTTTTCATGGTCCCAAGGCAAATTAGTTAGTGCCTTCTTTTTATAGGAATTCTAGGGTTACAGTCTTTGCAAGCATCATCTCTCACTCCTTCTGTTACACTGTTTTCTATGTATGGAGCTTGCTGAGCCTCCTTTTTAGACTTTCCTCTTGTCACTTAGCCTTCATTTATTTCCCAGATATTTGTCTGGATAATGTAGTTTTGAGGAACTAATATGTAAAGTATGGATATACTTTTGATATTATTAGGATGCGTTGTTAAGTGGATACAGTGTTTGATATATTCTTCAGATCCCTGCATACATTGGCTCTGCTTTTAAAGAGACATGCATGTATCTGTGACTGCTGAGAATGATGTTTTTGATATGCCTGTATAGGGAGCCTGCCATCATTCTTGAACCCAATTTTTTTCATCCATATCAGTGATTACATGGGGGAAATTTTTCAAAACCTGCTATCTGTAAACTGTTTTAAAGGGTTCTGTATCAGATCAAAAAAAAAATTTGCTGTATGTCTCTTTGGTTTGGTCACTATTTTTTTTTTTTCCTCCTCAGGCCAAGACCTGGAGGTTTTAGATATCATTCCTGAAACTTCTGGTGTGAGACATACTGTGTATTATCTCCTTTTTGACATCATGGAAGATTCAAAAGATGATTCTTACATTTCTCATCCTAAAATGTCAAGTTCAGTTGTTCCTGTATTTTGAACAGGTTCTAATCAGAGGATTGCTGAAACTTCTTTATCTTTTGTTTGAAAACAGTTTATGGGGTTCTATTTCATGGTGACCACTGATCATCTAGTGGCTTGTTTAAGTTGGCATCAGTTCATTTTGGTTTGCCTTTGTCCCAGGAGGGAAGACTTTGTGACTTCATCATGGATGCCTGACTTAAAAAGACAACTAATTGCAGAACCTCTGAAAGAAACTACTAAATCATATGAAAGAAGAGATGTATTTCTTCATTTTCTAGTTTGTTCTTTCTCCATAGACTATTGGAGACTAGGCTCTGCCCTTTCTTTCAGGATTTTGAAACTGTTAACACTCAGATAGCACGAACTTCCTTCATATTTTGCATTTGAGATGTAAATCTTGGTTATACTGCCTAAATTTTTTTTAAGAGACTTGACTATTGACATTTGTTAAGGAAAGTATTTGAAAATTTTGGAAACTTTCCTTTCTGCTTTGGGTTATATGTTTTGGCAAGGATTTTTTTGTTTTCTTTCAATCTGTGTCCTCCCTGTAGATGTTATTTGTTTATTTGAAAGCAGTGAGAAGGAACTAAGTACAAGTATATCAGATTAAGTTGGCAGCTGTCTAACCCTTGAAAAGATTTGAAAGACCATTTTTTCTTGTAATAGTCCTCTAGGACTAGATTCTTCTACAAGTTATTGAAACCCTTCATTGAATTAAACAATTTCAGTCCAATCTTGTGCTTTTCATCCCAGAAACATCTCTGTCTAAACTTCTTTATTGTAGCTTGTTAAGAATCAGGGATTCATTTTCAGGATTTTTTCAACTTCAAACTTTTAGCTTTTTACATATTTTTTTACAAGTTTTTCCCTGTTTACAGGTGTATTAAAATTCAAACAAGTTTTTTTGCTTCTTTCAAGTGCATTTAGTGTTTCTTATATTCTATCTGGGTAATTTGAGCCCTTCTTTATTGTTATTTATTTTAATAGTAATTTCTGTTAACTTACCTTGACAGTGTTTTGATGACAGTAGATTTAAGAGAGTTAGGCGTGTAACACATTTAGGGACTGGTCACGCCAGTGATTAGTACCCAAATGGGCCACATCATAAACACAACTATGATGTGTATACTGTAATTTGGGCACCAATCATGCCACACTAACATTCAATTGGAAAAATTCACAAAAAAAGTGGCTTTGTGAGTAGATGATGCCACCTGTACTTGGTTCCCTTCAGACATGTTTTTCCTAACACTCAAACCACTAATGTTGGAAAAAATAACATAAGTGAGCAATTATTGCCCATAATTACATTGCTCATAACAGTAGTTCGATGCTCATAACAGTAGTTCGATCAACACACTTACCCACTTTGTATTTGTTATCTTCTACTCATCAAAATATATAGTACCTTTTTTGGTTTGCGTTAGTTTGTACATCACTTCTTGGTAAACTCATAAACTGATAACGTAGAAAATCACACTATATAGGTTCTTAACTCTCACCCATGATTACACTGCTTATAACAGAATGTGTAACTTGTATGTTTATCATTTACGGTGTTATCATTTGTTTGTTAGAGTATATAGTACATTAGTGTTTTACATTGATTTATATAAGTTCCCCTAGAAATCTCTTATCTAGCTCTTAACCTAATAATGTGGGGAATGATTCCAAGACAAATGCATGATTATCCCTCAGAAGTACCATTTATAGTATTAGAAAAGTCTCTTACCAACCATAATTTTGTCAACCAAGGTTTTGAGAGTATATGCTTAGAATACTACTGACCATTTTACCAACCACTGAACCAAGTTTTAAGTGTCCATGGTTTTCCATGGCACCCCAAAAATTTTTCAGTGCATTGAATGTGGGTGTCAAATGGCTGTGAGCTGCTTGGAGCCCAGCTCAATAGACTGCCATTCCCAGGGAGAGGCTGAAGGAGTGTCATAACTAGTTGGTGTTGCTAGGGCAGTTGTCAAGGTTGCCTTTTGTGCAACGTAGCTGGTTGGCTTATTTTTGGGAGTATGGAGGCTTAGCATCAGGGTTGACAAACTGTGGTTTTCTACATCATTTCTTAATTCATTTATATAGAATAAGCATGTTTTCAAGTATGAAGCTTATTTTTAATCTTGAGCATTCTTTATAGGACATAAGGTACTGTATGTCTCTTGAGAGTTACTACACCTAACCCATCTTTTCCTAGAGACCCTGCACCTTGCCAACTATTGGGTCATCTATGAAAGGATTTCTGCAGAATCTTCTATAATTTCTGCATGTCAGAATGTACATTATTTTTTAATATTTTTTTTACTTATTTTCCTAGACTTCCTTTCAGAAGTTTTTACTTATTTTCCTACACTTCCTTTCAGAAGTGTCTTATCTAATGCATAAATTAATGATGTGAGAAATAATCACATAGATCTGTACTTCTCACTGAATTACACCATTTGAGACATTTTCTATGAAAGGATTTCTGTAGAATCTTCTATAATTTCTGCATGTCAAAATGTACATTCTTTTTTAATACTTTTTTACTTATTTTCATACACTTCCTTTCAGAAGTGTCTTATCTAATGCATAAATTAATGATGTGAGAAATGATAACATTATAGATCTGTACTTCTAACTGAATTATACCATTTGTGACATTTGTTTTAGTTGTGCACTTACACATGCTTATCCAAATAGATAGTACTTTTCTTGATTCTTCAATAATCATTGCACAGTTCCCTTCATAAATGTTTTACCTAACTTATATAGGAATAGTATGGGAAATAATCACTAGAGTAGCAAATGCGTTTGTAAAAGTGAAGTATGTATGTATGTATGTATGTATGTATGTGGGTGTGAGGCAGGACTGTGTGATGTCACTGTGATTGGTTCTCAGTGAATGTAGGTTTGCGGCAGGGGTGTGTGATGTCTCCATGGTTGTTTAATTTGTTTATGGATAGGGTTGTTAGGGAGGTGAATGCAAGAGTTTTGGAAAGAGGGGCAAGTATGAAGTCTGTTGGGGGTGAGAGAGCTTGGGAAGTGAGTCAGTTGTTGTTCGCTGATGATACAGCGCTGGTGGCTGATTCATGTGAAAAACTGCAGAAGCTGGTGACTGAGTTTGGTAAAGTGTGTGAAAGAAGAAAGTTAAGAGTAAATGTGAATAAGAGCAAGGTTATTAGGTACAGTAGGGTTGAGGGTCAAGTCAATTGGGAGGTGAGTTTGAATGGAGAAAAACTGGAGGAAGTGAAGTGTTTTAGATATCTGGGAGTGGATCTGGCAGCGGATGGAACCATGGAAGCGGAAGTGGATCATAGGGTGGGGGAGGGGGCAAAAATTCTGGGAGCCTTGAAGAATGTGTGGAAGTCGAGAACATTATCTCGGAAAGCAAAAATGGGTATGTTTGAAGGAATAGTGGTTCCAACAATGTTGTATGGTTGCGAGGCGTGGGCTATGGATAGAGTTGTGCGCAGGAGGATGGATGTGCTGGAAATGAGATGTTTGAGGACAATGTGTGGTGTGAGGTGGTTTGATCGAGTGAGTAACGTAAGGGTAAGAGAGATGTGTGGAAATAAAAAGAGCGTGATTGAGAGAGCAGAAGAGGGTGTTTTGAAATGGTTTGGGCACATGGAGAGAATGAGTGAGGAAAGATTGACCAAGAGGATATATGTGTCGGAGGTGGAGGGAACGAGGAGAAGAGGGAGACCAAATTGGAGGTGGAAAGATGGAGTGAAAAAGATTTTTTGTGATCGGGGCCTGAACATGCAGGAGGGTGAAAGGAGGGCAAGGAATAGAGTGAATTGGAGCGATGTGGTATAGCGGGGTTGACGTGCTGTCAGTGGATTGAATCAAGGCATGTGAAGCGTCTGGGGTAAACCATGGAAAGCTGTGTAGGTATGTATATTTGCGTGTTTGGATGTATGTATATACATGTGTATGGGGGTGGGTTGGGCCATTTCTTTCGTCTGTTTCCTTGCGCTACCTCGCAAACGCGGGAGACCGGCAAAAAAAAAAAAATATATATATATTTTTTTTTTTTTTTCATACTATTCGCTATTTCCCGCGATAGCGAGGTAGCGTTAAGAACAGAGGACTGGGCCTTTGAGGGAATATCCTCACCAGGACCTCTTCTCTGTTCCTTCTTTTGGAAAAAAAAACAAAAAAAAAAACGAGAGGGGAGGATTTCCAGCCCCCCGCAATTGAGTGAGAGATGTATAAAAGAGAGAGACAGGAGGTCAAGAGAAAGGTGCAAGAGGTGAAAAAGAGGGCAAATGAGAGTTGGGGTGAGAGAGTATCATTAAATTTTAGGGAGAATAAAAAGATGTTCTGGAAGGAGGTAAATAAAGTGCGTAAGACAAGGGAGCAAATGGGAACTTCAGTGAAGGGCGCAAATGGGGAGGTGATAACAAGTAGTGGTGATGTGAGAACGAGATGGAGTGAGTATTTTGAAGGTTTGTTGAATGTGTTTGTTGATAGTGTGGCAGATATAGGGTGTTTTGGTCGAGGTGGTGTGCAAAGTGAGAGGGTTAGGGAAAATGATTTGGTAAACAGAGAAGAGGTAGTAAAAGCTTTGTGGAAGATGAAAGCCGGCAAGGCAGCAGGTTTGGATGGTATTGCAGTGGAATTTATTAAAAAAGGGGGGTGACTGTATTATTGACTGGTTGGTAAGGTTATTTAATGTATGTATGACTCATGGTGAGGTGCCTGAGGATTGGCGGAATGCATGCATAGTGCCATTGTACAAAGGCAAAGGGGATAAGAGTGAGTGCTCAAATTACAGAGGTATAAGTTTGTTGAGTATTCCTGGTAAATTATATGGGAGGGTATTGATTGAGAGGGTGAAGGCATGTACAGAGCATCAGATTGGGGAAGAGCAGTGTTGTTTCAGAAGTGGTAGAGGATGTGTGGATCAGGTGTTTGCTTTGAAGAATGTATGTGAGAAATACTTAGAAAAGCAAATGGATTTGTATGTAGCATTTATGGATCTGGAAAAGGCATATGATAGAGTTGATAGAGATACTCTGTGGAAGGTATTAAGAATATATGGTGTGGGAGGCAGGTTGTTAGAAGCAGTGAAAAGTTTTTATCGAGGATGTAAGGCATGTGTACGTGTAGGAAGAGAGGAAAGTGATTGGTTCTCAGTGAATGTAGGTTTGCGGCAGGGGTGTGTGATGTCTCCATGGTTGTTTAATTTGTTTATGGATGGGTTTGTTAGGGAGTTGAATGCAAGAGTTTTGGAAAGAGGGGCAAGTATGAAGTCTGTTGGGGATGAGAGAGCTTGGGAAGTGAGTCAATTGTTGTTCACTGATGATACAGCGCTGGTGGCTGATTCATGTGAGAAACTGCAGAAGCTGGTGACTGAGTTTGGTAAAGTGTGTGAAAGAAGAAAGTTAAGAGTAAATGTGAATAAGAGCAAGGTTATTAGGTACAGTAGGGTTGAGGGTCAAGTCAATTGGGAGGTAAGTTTGAATGGAGAAAAACTGGAGAAAGTAAAGTGCTTTAGATATCTGGGAGTGGATCTGGCAGCGGATGGAACCATGGAAGCGGAAGTGGATCATAGGGTGGGGGAGGGGGCAAAAATTCTGGGAGCCTTGAAGAATGTGTGGAAGTCGAGAACATTATCTCGGAAAGCAAAATGGGTATGTTTGAAGGAATAGTGGTTCCAACAATGTTGTATGGTTGCGAGGCGTGGGCTATGGATAGAGTTGTGCGCAGGAGGATGGATGTGCTGGAAATGAGATGTTTGAGGACAATGTGTGGTGTGAGGTGGTTTGATTGAGTACGTAACGTAAGGGTGAGAGGGATGTGTGGAAATAAAAAGAGCGTGATTGAGAGAGCAGAAGAGGGTGTTTTGAAATGGTTTGGGCACATGGAGAGAATGAGTGAGGAAAGATTGACCAAGAGGATATATGTGTCGGAGGTGGAGGGAATGAGGAGAAGTGGGAGACCAAATTGGAGGTGGAAAGATGGAGTGAAAAAGATTTTGTGTGATCGGGGCCTGAACATGCAGGAGGGTGAAAGGAGGGCAAGGAATAGAGTGAATTGGATCGATGTGGTATACCGGGGTTGACGTGCTATCAGTGGATTGAATCAGGGCATGTGAAGCGTCTGGGGTAAACCATGGAAAGCTGTGTAGGTATGTATATTTGCGTGTGTGGACGTATGTATATACATGTGTATGGGGGTGGGTTGGGCCATTTCTTTCGTCTGTTTCCTTGCGCTTCCTCGCAAACGCGGGAGACAGCGGCAAAAAAAAAAAAAGAAAAATATATATATATATATATATATATATATATATATATATATATATATATATATATATATATATATATATTTTTTTTTTTTTTTTCAAACTATTCGCCATTTCCCGCATTAGCAAGGTAGCGTTAAGAACAGAGGACTGGGCCTTTGAGGGAATACCCTCACCTGGCCCAATTCTCTGTTCCTTCTTTTGGAAAATTAAAAAAAAAACCGAGAGGGGAGGATTTCTAGCCCCCCGCTCCCTCCCCTTTTAGTCACCTTCTACGACACGCAGGGAATACGTGGGAAGTATTCTTAATCCCCTATCCCCAGGGATATCATATAAACATATATATACATAAATGCCCATACACATACATATAAATACATATACATATACAGACATAAACATATGTACACTTGTACTTATTGACATTTGCTTGACTTCATCCATTCCTGCTGCTAACCCGCCACACAGGATAGGTACAGTAGGGTTGAGGGTCAAGTCAATTGGGAGGTAAGTTTGAATGGAGAAAAACTGGAGGAAGTAAAGTGTTTTAGATATGTGGGAGTGGATCTGGCAGCGGATGGAACCATGGAAGCGGAAGTGAATCATAGGGTGGGGGAGGAGGCGAGAATCCTTGGAGCCTTGAAGAATGTGTGGAAGTCGAGAACATTATCTCGGAAAGCAAAAATGGGTATGTTTGAAGGAATAGTGGTTGCAACAATGTTGTATGGTTGCGAGGCGTGGGCTATGGATAGAGTTGTGCGCGGGAGGGTGGATGTGATAAGAGAGATAAAAGCATAACTATGGAGGGGAGTGCAGAGATGGAGTTGGTGGCTAATGACAAGCCAGTTTGTTGACGTTACTGTGTTGTTTGCTGAGAGTGAAGAGGAGTTGCAGTTGGTTTTAAGCATTTTTTATAATGTGTGTAGGTGATTGAAAGTAAATGTGGGTAAAAGTAAAGTAATGGTGATTAAAAGGAAATAGGTTGAAAGTATAGATATTACAAATCCCTGTAGATTGAGAGAAGAAAGTACCAAGCTGTATTATAGATATGCAGGGAGGAAGAGAAGAGAGAGAATTTAAATATTAAGTCTTAAGGGTCAGAGCCATGGCCATCACTTGAATAGTTTATTCTGTTTTTCCTTTCTTCTATGATGAATATTCAAGAGAAAGTGATTCCCAACTATGTGTATTTTTTTAGTTTGGTAACTTTGGTGACTTTGGTGGTCTAAGGGTGGATGTATTTCCCTGGTGCAGGAGACTGTTGCAGCTGTGCCAGTTCCCTCATAAGGTACTTCAGTCTCATAAAGATTTGTTTTCTAGAAATTCAGCTTAAAGCATTTGGGTTTTGGAATCTTTGTACTTGGATTTTCTAATTTGTATGTTTTAGAGAGTGTCAAGAATGCTTCCAATCATGTTGTTTGGTTCCTTGTAACATCTTTGGATAAGATGTGGAGTCATGCATCAGCTGGGAATTCAAATTAGGGTGTGAAGGTTTAGAGCCAAAATTATGGTGTGGTACATGGTCGCCATGGTGATTCAGCACAATGAAAGTTTTGAATTTAGGATCCTCCCACTTATGCACTGGTTACCTTGTTGATAATTTACTTCTTTATATATGTCTGTGTATATATAAGTTTTATCTTTCAGTTAGTGAGAGGTTTATATATCATCCTGGGGGGCTGGGGTGTCATGCACTATGGCAAGGAACATATGGAATAATGACTTAAGTAGGTTAAGGGCTGTATTCCAGACCACTTGAATGGTTACTTGGTTTTTTTGGGTTTTTTTTTGCTGGTCTTTCCAGTCAACAGTTTGTTGACATGTCCAGTTTTATATGCTGTGTTATGTTAAGGGAATTGAGATTGAAAACCTTGTGACCTAAGTTCCCATACCTTACCAAGTGCACAATGATGCATTTAGATGTACTGAGAGGGAGCACATCTTCTCAGATGCAGTCCTTGCGGTACCTCACTGGTTTATTCCGTATGGAAGCTTAAGTATGTTACAGGCTTTGTTGGTTGTAGGTCCTCAGAACCTGTTTGGTTACTGGATACTTTTTGACATTTAAGACTTACCTAGAGGCCAAGGTTCCCAAGCCTTAGTAAGTGTACTTTCATGGAATTTAAGTAAACCTTGACAGCTTGTCTTGACTATGTAGGTATACATGATACACAAGGGGTACCAGGTTGGAAACAGTCTACCTTGAGATAATTTATGCGATACTACTTGCAAGTTTTCCTGTTTGGAACTGCAGATTCAGAGATTTGATGACTATAAGTTAACAGAACCTACATAGCTTCAGGATATGGCTGGTAAGTTGATATCTTGTATCCGAGTCAGAAGCAGAGCAGACAGACTGCAAAGTCAAAGTTTACATATCATGGCAATTATACTGCTGATGCACAAGTGGATTGTTTTGCAGGGGTTATACTGATATGTATTTGTAACAATTCCTCATGGACTGTGGTTCCTTCAACAGAACCTTAGCTAAGCTTGATAGCCTTCAGTACATGGAACACCTTATGTTGCTGATGTACTGAACAGATCCCATTCCATTGATGATCTTATCATGTCCCTGTGTCTTCAGTGGTGGAAGATAAGAGTAAAGACCCCCTAAGTCCAAAAGTACCATGTCTTAACTTGAATACCAGTGATATGATAGGGTACTAATTCAGAGGGAGTTAGGTTTTCCTTGTGGGATTTTCCTTGAAAATATAACACCATTGTTTTAATCTGGCTTTTCTTAGTATTGTCACAACTTGTCAGTGCAATGATGTTTATGCTCAAAACAAAAAGAATGGCAAGTCTGAATGCTGGTTCCATCCTTAGTGGATTGGCCACAGGAGTGAAGCTGCATCCATGGGATTATGCATATCAGCTTGTAAAAGAAGCAACAATAGGTATACTTTTTTGCATTTGGATAGTCCAGGAGTTCAGTGAAACCAGCTTCTGGCTTTTCGCTTGAAAAGATGAGTGGGCCCATTTAAGGAGAATTCTGGGAGCTGTGTTAACAACTCAGAATTTCAGTCATTATGTTCAGTCAGGTTCCTATTAGAATTTCTTATTTTGCTAATATTTATATTTTGTTCTGTCAGCCAAGTTCTTTGATTTTCTTTATCAGCAAAAAGCATATCCATTTGGCTCAAAGATGCAAGTACCTCTTGCACAGACCAGATGGCCATGTAGAAGCTATGATGTTAGAAATGTAGCTTCTGCCTTGGTCTTTTCAAGGAATTACACTGCCAAATGAGATTATGAGATGTTCTTTGGTAGTCACTGATCTCCCGTTAGTCAGGTTCTTTTTGCCCTCCGAGGTGTGCCGCTGGGTTTGATGCCTTTAGAAGATAATATTTCTGTTTAGGAGCTGGAATCATTCAGATTAGGCATTTCTTTCACTTCCATCTGATTATTTGATGTGTCTGTAAGCTCCTATATGCTCTTACATGCTGACAGGGATTTGTACATAAGTGAGAAATGTAAAACCATTTCTCTCCTAAAGGTGGATCTGTGTCAGCATAATTTTGATTTAATTATCCTTTCTTTTTTTTTTTTCTCCCCTCTTCCCTTTTCAGAAAAAAAAACTCATTGCATCTTTGGTAGTGACAGGCCTGAGGGGGATGCCAATGATCAGTGAGAGGCTGAAGAGTGAGCTGGTGTGTGATATTTAGTGTCAGTTGTACTGTGACATCACAGGGTCTATGTGGTTACTGAACTGTCATTAAGTCCTGGTAAATGAGCATCCGGCCAACCCCATATACTTTTGAAAGTTGAAGGGGGGATTCTTTTGAATTTCTCCATGTTTTATGGGGGATTATATACAAGTAAACTCCCTGCCAGAAAGATTTCTTTTAGATGCTCATAGGGCACTGCCTTTAGTAGAGAAATGGTTTTTCATTCTTTTAAACCCTTGATTATGTAAGAACTTCAGATAGTTTGTATGTACATATAAATTACATATCTAAGGTATGATAATATGCTAGTATTCTTTTATGATTTTAACTGATAAACATAGGGGTTATATCACTTAAATTGCTCTGAATTATTTTGCATGTTTGAGATTTAGTTACGTAATTTATTGCTGATAAGTCAACATTAACCAATGTATTACATCATTGCTGGGCTTGATTTTCAGCATTTTTTTCAGACATAAACAGTTTACTACTTTTGAATTTTTAATCTTAAAAATCCACTTTACTTTGAGGATGTGGCACTCTGCCTTCTGAAAAGCTTATTTGATACAGTGCCTTTGGTTAGATCTTTAAGTGACATTTTGGATTAAGAGAAAGGATAGCTTGAGTTGGAAAACTTGATATGGATTCTGATAATGTTGGAAAAGTGAAAAGAATGTCAGTCTGTTAATATCTTCCAAACAGGATTCAACTGTAGAGCTAGGGAAATGACAGAGCCCCTCTCCCTTTGGGATAATATTTTGTGGTTTACCTGCTATTTACCCCTAAAGGTAGTTTCTCTTTGTATGACCCACTGTTCACAAGTAACCCCCTGATGTTTCACTGCAAATTTAGAGCCTTAAATTAACCATGTAAGTAGCCTCAGTTTAAGCCTGGATGAGGAAAACTAGCAAAATTTGTAATATTAAGAAAAATGTAGTAAGCCATTTAAACAGCTACATTCATTTGAAACCCTCTTGTCATAAACATTTATATTTGGCTGGACACTGAGGCATTTAGATCTTGGCACATCACTGCCACTTAAATTTATGTTGCACCCAGTGTCCATAGTGCTTAATCCTCCCACATCGTACATAATACCCTGTGCCTGGAGATTAATTCTTCTTTTGATATTATATTCAGAATCATTTTTCATGATCCAATATGTTTAGTTATGATAATTGTTTATCATTGTCATATGATAACCTAAATTCTGTTATTTTGTACTGCATTGCAGGACTGGGCTGGGGGCAAGGAACACTCAGTACATCCTTCCATCATGATTATCTTTGGGTTACTGAGCCTTGAGAATTTTTTCTGAGGCAGTAAGGGTTTTGGGTGACTTGTCATTTATATATCCCACTAGAAAGCACTGGCCTACTCAAACATGGGTTGGAGATTTTTAAACTACATATACAAGCTCTGTCCTTTCCAAGTAGAATGTACATATTTAGGGATAGTACTCTTACTTTATGTACTCAGGCTTTGTGAGTATATTTCTAGCTTCTCAAAGTCCATATCACTATCATCCTTGTAAGTTCTCTTCATGTTTATCTGTATTGGATGTGTCACTTAGATCTCACAATGTTTTGTTCACTGTGCCATTGTCTGTCATCGGCTGCTTTCAGCTCTGACACCCTCATGACATACTAGGCCTTCTTTTTGTTGTCTCTCAGGGGTAGCTGGGCCATCTTTGTTTCTTTAAGGAAATCAACACAGCCAACATATGAAAACTATTTGCTGTGCCAGAGTGCAAATGTGACCTCAAAGAGTGGAGTAACCATGACTTTAACAGATAGCTTTTTCACCAACCACCATATATCACTTTGTAATATCACTGGAAAGGTTAATTAGTTGTTTTAGAGGATCCTTTTAAGTATCTCTTCCTTAGTTACTGTATATTACTTTATTTCTGTAACTCGAGAGTTCCCATTATCCACCATTTGGGTATACTGTCATTATCCTAGTTTTGGTCAAGTGAATAGCTGTTTCTTCCCAGGGGAATTGGTGAATAAGCCTTCCCTTTTATTCCTTGTCTTTTCTTTCCCTTGTTACTTTTTTTCACTTCCTGCCATGTGTTGTGTAATTGCACAGGAATGATCCAAGATTTCACGCAGGGCTGGTTTACATCTATTCCTTATGAGACAATGGGGACAATGGAAAACAGTAGGTTGTGTACAGTGAGCCCTGCCTTTAAGAGCAGAGGGTGGATAAACTACAGTATACTGTTGGGATTATGCTTAAATGTTATCCCAATGGGAGTTAGGATGTTTTTCATTCCCCTCTGCTCACTGGCTTCCCCATAGGAAGAAATAGCTTTTCAGAACTTTTTAATGTGATTGTTGGAAAGCAATTATAGAAGCTTAAAAATGAATGAACATAGCTCAGATTAGTGGTATTAATGCAAAAGAATAATAGTCAGATGAAGGGCAGAGGGAGGGAATACATATGCATTAGAAGAGTAGGCACAGGCGATGCATTACGTGCCTTAGAGTGGTTTAAAGGAAAATATGTCAAAGACTTCCAGCTATGATTGAAACATCAAATAACCAAATAGTAAACTCTGTATTATCTGCACTGTTAGGGCAAAGTCTTTTGTGGCTAACCATATGTTGATATCAGTAAAGAATCTCCATTCACTCTTAGGCTCTTCAGCTATGTTCTGAGGTATTTAAGGTAATGAAAAAAGATATAGTGAAGTGATAAACATATTATATACTGATCACGTATACTTACGTGCTTCTTACCCCTGGAGTCCCTCATAACTTTATGAGACTTGGTGCATTGCTGTGTTGGTTGCATTGTTTGCATTCAGGGTCCAGGATATTGTTAAAACAGTTTTTGCAATGTTTTAGGATGCATGATGTCCAGAATGTAGGTGGGAAGATGTGACTTGAGTTTGTTTGGGGATTGTGGTGTCTGATGGGTGTATGTTTGGTGAGTTGGGAGGTCGGATTGTTAGATTAATTTTTTAGTTTTATATTTGGTGGGGGTGGGGGATTTGTAAGTAGAGGTTACTGAAGTGTGAGGCATGGTTAAGCTTTTTATATTTACTCCGTGGTTCATAGTTAGCAATAGCATGGTTTGGGTGGGAGGTGCTTAGTGGTGTTGCATAGATTTGAATGCCAAGCATGTTGTGGCGGCATTGTATTGGGAGGATCTTTGTTTTATGGTGTATGTATCAAGTGCTTGTGGCTGCTAGGCACCCAGTGATTGCTCTGAGTGTGCTATTTTGTTTATTTTCCAGCTTTATTATGTTTGCTTTTGAAGGACAAGACCAGGCAGGTGAGGCATAGTTTGAAGTGGGGGTGGGGTGGATAAACTATTGTAGGGGGATATTCAAGGATTATTTTTGTTCAAATCAGGTGCCAATTAGTGTTAAAAGGGTATTTGATTTGTCTGTTGCTTTGATATATATAGACTTTGCCAAAGCCTTTGATGAATATGACTGTGGTATCATAGTGCACAGAATGCATAAGATAGGAATCACTGAAAAATTGGGAAGAGGGGTTTACAACTTCTTGACCAACAATTCATAACAACTTGTTGTAAATTGGCTATTTTTAATGCTTTTAAGGTAGATATCTCACTTTCTCAAGGAACTGTGCTAGCAACTTTACTGTATCCCACTCTACAAGCCATTTCAATCATCCTTTGCACATGATGGTGGAATTAGTATGGAAATTATCAGTAGATGACAATAAGAAACTGTAGACATAAACCAAGTCTTCAGGGACATACTGAAAGTAGATATTTTTTTATGGTGAAAAGTTTCAACTATTCCAGAATGTGGAAGTGAAGAAACAAAAAATATTTAAAAATGTTTCGTAAGACATTAAGCAATAACATTTGACGACCTTTCACTGAACATAACAGAACAATTATTACGACTTCCTAAAGGATGGTAGGCTGGGTTGTATGGACTACCAAAAAGATGATGTACCGGATTGTTTGGAGTGTCAAGACAAAAGAGGTAGAACCAATGGTGATTCTCCTCAAGGAAGAAATAGAATACTGCAGTGTGTTAACATCACCTTTTAGGACAGGCAATATTGCAGAGTTAGAGTGTCTGCCTCCCACAGGCCTGCACTAACATGATAGTTTATTCATCATCCCTTACATTTTGTAGACACTTGTCCAAGGTGCTTTTGAATTTTTCTTATAGCTGATCCAAAATATTAATGATATTTGTACAGGTAATCCCTTAATGTAAATCTGCTTAACACAGTCTTGTTTTAAGGTTGTATTATACCCTGTTAATACCCTTGCACATCAGAATAAATGAAAAGCAAAAAATCCTGGTTTCCATACTGAATGTCTTTATCATACTTTATTAATACCCTTGTGCAGCGACTGACTGATGGGATTATCTCCTCCCACTACTTTTTTTCTTCAGAAAGATTGCTGGGCAACCATTTCATTTTTTTGTATAAAACTATTTATTTATTTATTTATTTTGCTTTGTCGCTGTCTCCCGCGTTTGCGAGGTAGCGCAAGGAAACAGACAAAAGAAATGGCCCAACCCACCCCGATACACAATGTATATACATACACGTCCACACACGCAAATATACATACCTATACATCTCAATGTACACATATATATATACACACACAGACACATACATATATACCCATGCACACAGTTCACACTGTCTGCCTGTATTCATTCACATCACCACCTCGCCACACATGGAATACCATCCCCCTCCCCCCTCATGTGTGCAAGGTAGCACTAGGAAAAGACAACAAAGGCCCCATTCGTTCACACTCAGTCTCTAGCTGTCATGCAATAATGCCCGAAACCACAGCTCCCTTTCCACATCCAGGCCCCACACAACTTTCCATGGTTTACCCCAGACGCTTCACATTGCCTGAGTCAATCCACTGACAGCACGTCAACCCCGGTATACCACATCGATCTAATTCACTCTATTCCTTGCCCTCCTTTCACCCTCCTGCATCTTCAGGCCCCGATCACACAAAATCTTTTTCACTCCATCTTTCCATCTCCAAGTTGGTCTCCCACTTCTCCTCATTCTCTCCACCTCCGACACATATATCCTGTTGGTCAATCTTTCCTCACTCATTCTCTCCATGTGCCCAAACCATTTCAAAACACCCTCTTCTGCTCTCTCAACCACGCTCTTTTTATTTCCACACATCTCTCTTACCCTTACATTACTTACTCGATCAAACCACCTCACACCACACATTGTCCTCAAACATCTCATTTCCAGCACATCCACCCTCCTGCACACAACTCTATCCATAGCCCACGCCTTGCAACCATACAACATTGTTGGAACCACTAACTAACTACATTTTATGTAAGAGTGGTTGCTCTTTCACCTAAAACCAGAAAAAAAAAATGCATTTAGTCATGTGTTTAGTTTTCAATGCAATCAACTCGTTTTCACCAACAAAACCTTAGTAAGCACAATAAATGGTAAAGAAGAAAACAAGCATTTTTAAGTTTTATGTTGGTGAAATAGGAAGGTGGATATGAGTAATGCTAGGGCTGATGAATTAGAAATGAATAACAAGAAATTTTTCCCCCAATTTTTTTTCCTTTTTAGTTTATGCTTTACTTTTCAATTTTTTTTTTTTATTATTCCATTGGATTGTATTAATGTCTGTGCATGCTATGGTGGTTTTTAAAATTTTGACAGCTTGTACAATTTCGCTGTACACAGTTTCAGAAAAAAATCCGTCCCCATATCCCCACATAGTATAACTACTACATACTGGAAATGTACTTTGATATAATCCTTGTTGTATGTCTTATACTGCTACAATAAAACTATGATTTACAGCAATCCTACCTTTTGGTGCCACCATGTCATGTACTTGAGGGATTTGCTTCGGTGTGGTAGGTTGGAAAGTGGTGATGTTATGGGGAGGAGTAGATGGTTGCACTGTTTGCAGTTGCTGTGCACTAATTGGCCCTGGCTGGGGAGAAGAAGTTGCAGGGGGAAAGTCATGTTGCAGCGTACTGATTGTCTGCCATACAAAATTTCCATGCCCCCAGAGACTAGGACATGTAGTTGCTGCCATCAAATTCAAGGTCACCAGTATCATCCTCAGGGTTGGATTCACAGTTTGCTAAAGTATAATCAAGTTTGTCACCAGCTAAAGTAGTGACCAAATGCTGGCCATATGCGCACATGAAGTGGGGCATTGTAACACTTGTACAAGTGTGATGTGTTATGTTATAAGAACCTAGGTATCCTGAAATATAATACATACTTCTATAGCAACACTTCACAGCACTTTGCCTCATTTATACACATGGATGAGATGTTCATCATATGCACAGAGACATTTATTATGGGACACAACAGAAGTTCACTCACAAATAATGGCTTCAAGTTTGATCTAGTGAAATGTAAGATACACCAATAGACCCTTTTTGAACACCCATAAACAGTTTACAAGCAATTTTCCTGGTGAGTATTAATGCACAGTGAAGGGCAGCAGTGTGTGAAAAGGATGATGAAATTTTTAAAGGGCTAGCAACAGACAGCACCTTTTGACATTGCTGCTGGGATGTAACTGATGCACTTTTAGGGCACATTCTCTGGGGTTGCCTTTTATCTTGATAAAGTTGGATTACCATGAGAGAGTAGGCATTGAGGAATGGCTTGCCAAAATTTCATGTCCATTGGAATTCCTTGATTTTTTGATTTTTATAAGTGAACTGACTGCCATGTGAAGTGCTTCTTGGACAAGACTACATATTGACTTGACAGTCGTGTCATGGTATGTGTGGATGTTTAAGAATACACAAAAAGAAAGCGCAGAAGTATACTTTCCTCTGTTGATGTGAGAGGTTGTTGGGTGGACAAGTGAAGGCCTATGCTGGCAGTATGGATGCTTCTTATCTGTGTGCTGCATGGTAAATATACTGTAGTTATGATTTTTCCAGGTTTGACTGTATTCTTTATACACCTAATCACATTACATGAATTTCTTCATGATGTGATTTTACTCAACAAGTATTTGTGAAAGTGAGTGACCTCGGAAAAGAAACTTTTGAGAAGAGATATTGGGAGAGATTTAGTGGAGAATAGCAATAGGTGAGAGTAGATGAAGTTTGTGGTGTGGATAAGGAGTGGGAGGTATTAAGGGAGATACTGCTTGCATTTTCCAGAGAAGTGTGTGTCATGCAGGAGGTGGGAGATGAGAAAGGACAGTAATTGGTGGGAAGGGAAGTTTGACTGCTAACAAAAGGGAAAGGAGAGTTGTATGGGCATTATTCGCAGGAAAGGAGTGCAGATATTGAGATATGTACAAGAGAAAGCAGCAGGAGGTCAAGAGGAAAGTGGAGGGGCTGAGAAAGATGACAAATGAGAGTTAGGGTGAAAGAGTACCAGCATACTTAAGATAGGATAAGAATATGTTTTGGAAGTTGATAGTGTAAGAAAAGCAAGAGAACAAATGAGAACATCAGTGAATAGGTCAAGTAGGGAAGTGGTAACAGGTAGAAATGAGGTAAAGAGATGTATTGTGAAGGGCTGTTAAATGTGTTTGTTGACAGAGTGGCAGATTTTGGGTGATTTGGACATGAGGTTATGTGAAGTGAGAGAGTCTTGGAAAAGATTGGATTAAAAGAAAAAAGTTGGTGTAAGCCTTGCATAGAGTGAAGTACAGCAAATCATCTGGAATGGATGGGATTGTGGTTCAGTTTTGTGAGAAAGGGGATGTTTGTGTTGTTGTTTTCAGTGTATGTATGGCTCATGGTGAAGTGCCAGAGGATTGACGGAATGCCTATTCAGTATTGTTATATAAAGGAAAAGGGGGACAAAGGTATATGTTAAAAGTACAGTGGTAGAAGTTTGTTGAGTATACCTAGTAAGTTGTATGGGAGTGTTGATGGAGATGGTGGTGGCATGCACATTTTCAGATCGAGAAGGAACAGTGTGGCTTGATGAGTGGTAGAGATGTGTGGATCAGGTTTTTGGTCTGAAGAATGTATATGAGGAATACTTAGAGAAATAGAAAGACTTGTATGTGGCATATATGGATCTGGAGAAAGCACATAATATGGTTAACAGAGATGCTCTGTGTAAGGTATTGCAAATATGGGGTGTAGGAGGAAAGCGAATAGAAGCATGTGAGCTGATATTAGCCTTAGGGTGTGTGAGGAGGGTAAAGGTACTGGGCACATTGAGGAATGTATGGGGAGAGAAGTCAGTCTATTTAAGGGCTATCTATCTATCTGTCAGTCTATATCTTTGATGCCCATTCCCTCCTGTTGGCCCTTGCATAAACAGTTACATGCATTCTTCCATCATTTCTCTCCCTCCAGTACTCTTCCACTCTATTTTCCCATGTCACAAGTGGTCATCCTTTTACATCAACCCCTTTAATTGTACTGTCATACAATATCCATGTAAACTCCCCTTCTTGCATTTTTTCTACATGCCCAAACCACCTCAAAGTATTATGTTTCCTCCACTTTACTGTCCCACAGTTCACTCCCTTTGTATTCCCTGCTATACTACATCTTTCATACACCCCCTCATATCATTCTTTGTACCATCTAGTCATTTCCACAGCTGGATTCTTGACCTCTGTAACTCATTCCATGTCTCTGTTTCATACTCACACCTCTACACTTCATTGTCCAGCTAAGGGACCCAGCAACTGTTTTACCCTGTACTGCTTTCTCCTCTATCTCCCTCTGTATCACCAAACTTGCTCTTCACTTATTCTTCATTCAGTCACTTTCATCACTCAATATAAACACTTGCATACACTCTTCCTGGTATTATTTACAGACTTTTTATTTGTTTTATTATACTTGTCGCTGTCTACCGCATTAGCAAGGTAACGCAAGGATACAGACGAAAGAATGGCCCAACCCACCCACATACACATGTATATACACACACGTCCACACACACACACACACATATACATACCTATACATCTCAACGTATACACATATATATACACACACAGATATTTACATATATACACATGTACATAATTCATACTGTCTGCCCCTATTCATTCCTGTCACCACTCCACCACCCATGAAATGGCAACCCCTCCCCCCGCATGTGCGCGAGGTAGCACTAGGAAAAGACAACAAAGGCCACATTCATTCACACTGTCTCTAGCTGTCATATATAATGCAGCGAAACCACAGCTTCCTTTCCACATCCAGGCCCAACAAAACTTTCCATGGTTTACCCCAGACGCTTCACATGCCCTGGTTCAATCCATTGACAGCACGTCGACCCTGGTATACCACATCGTTCCAATTCACTCTATTCCATGCACACCTTTCACCCTCCTGCATGTTCAGGCCCCGATCACTCAGAATCTTTTTCGCTCCATCTTTCCACCTCCAATTTGGTCTCCCACTCCTCCTCGTTCCCTCCACCTCTGACACATATATCCTCTTTGTCAATTTTTCCTCACTCATTCGCTCCATGTGACCAAACCATTTCAAAACACCCTCTTCTGCTCTCTCAACTACAATCTTTTTATTACCACACATCTCTCTTACCCTTTCATTACTTACTCGATCAAACCACCTCACACCACATATTATCCTCAAACATCTCATTTCCAGCACATCTACCCTCCTCTGCACAACTGTAATCTATAGCCCATGCCCCACAACCATATAACATTGTTGGAACCACTATTCTTTCAAACATACCCATATTTGCTTTCCAATATGACGTTCTCGACCCATACATTTTTCAACACTCCCAGAACTTTCGCCCCCTCCCCCACCCTATGATTCACTTCCACTTCCATGGTTCCATCCACTGCCAGATCCACTCCCACATATCTAAAACACTTCACTTCCTCCAATTTTTCTCCATTCAAACTTACCTCTCCATGGACTTGTCCCTTAACCCTACTGTACCTAATAACCTTGATCTTATTCACATTTACTCTCAATTTTCTTCTTTCACACACTTTACCTAACTCAGTCACCAGCTTCTGCTGTTTCTCACCTGAATCAGCCACCAGCGCTGTATCATCAGCGAATAACAACTGACTCACTTCCCAAGCCCTCTCATCCACAGCAGACTGCATACTTGCCCCTCTTTCCAAAACTCTTGCATTCACCTCCCTAACAACCCCATCCATAAACAAATTTAACAACCATGGAAACATCACACACCCCTGCCGCGAACCGACATTTACAGACTTATTCCCCTATAATTTGTAGATACGTCCTTAGTTCATTGTCCATTGAATAATGGAACAATAATAGCTTTTGCCCAGTCCTCAGGCACAACCTTTTGTCTCCATGCTGGATTACATATCAAACGCATCCACTCCATCACTCTCTCTTCCATACTTCAGCACTTTATCTGTAATCCCATCCACTCCTGGTGCCTTTCCTACCTTCACCCACATTATTGCACTTTTTACCTCCCTTCTTGCTATAGGCACATGCACTTGTATCCTCCATACCCATGCATGTAACAACCACTGCCTGTTATTCAAAATATTCTTTCTTTAAAGGGGTCTTTTATAGGGAAAAATGGATTTGTTTGATGGTATAGTAGTCTTGATAGTATAGGCCATAGACAGAAATGTAAAGGTGAATTTGTTGAAAATTGAATATTTGAGGACAATATGTGCTGTGAGGAGTGTTGAACAAATAGAAATGTTAGGGTAAGAGAGAGGTGTAGGAGTAGTATGTATTTGACAGCTGAAGAGTGTGCTGAAATGGCATGGGTATGGAGAGGATAAGTGAAAAAAGGATGACTAAAAAGGTTTATACATCGGAAATGGAGGAAACCAGGAAACCAAAGATGATCTTATTTTTTATGTTAATTTTGGCCATCATCTGCCCCCCCCCCCCCCCCTCTCTCTCTCTCTCTCTCTCTCTCTCTCTCTCTCTCTCTCTCTCTCTCTCTCTCTCTCTCTCTCTCTCTCTCTCTCTCTCTCTCTCTCTCTCTCTCTCTCTCTCTCTCTCTCTACTTTGGCGCTGGGAGAGCTCAGAGATTATCTCTCACAGCTTCATTATTGACTTCCCCAGAGATGAGAAGTTTGTCTGGTTGGGATGGCTTGTGTTGTGCTTAATGCATGACAGATTATCTTGGCTAGGATGAAGTCCTGCAATTCATTTTCTTTGAAATGTTTTTCTCCTCATTTGTGGTTCGAGCACTCTTGCTCTGGTGCCTTGTTCTCATCAGGGATGGTGATTACTGGACCATGAAACTCTACTGTTCCCCTGAAACCCACTCGACTTTCATTTCTGCTTGGAATGTAAAACTGTTTTTCGAAGAGCGAAATGCACTTTCATAAAAAGAAAGTGTACTGACTTGACTTCACCTACTGACAAATCTTTTCAGTCTTTAACAAAAAGTATCTTCAACGTCTCCCCTTCTCTTCTGATCTGAGCAATCTTTTGTGGAATCTCCAAATTGATGAAGCTGCTGTCTTTGGTACCTTGTTTTCCTCAAACTTACATTTGAATGATTCAGCTTCTAATCCTCCACCCACTGTTGATGGAGTTACTTCTTCCTCCAATTCTATTAATGGTGGTTTTATCCTGTTCCTACTCTCTTTCTTCTCTCAGTAATTGATGTACTCTCTTCTACTTCTGGCCCTATTTTCAGTCTTATGCTGATGATTCCACTTTACTTATTTCAAGTCACTTCTCCTTCCCTCCTCTCTTTAATGCTAATTTTTTTTTGTCATACTGATCATGTATCATCTCTTAGTTTGGACATGTACAGCATTTTGGAGTGGGGAAGCAGTAACCTTATGAAATTTGATAGCACTAAAATGCTATTTCTTCCCATATCTTTTTATAAGAATCATTTGTTTCTCTCTGTTCAGTCTCAGAACACCACAATTTACCCCCGTGATAGCATAAACTTGTTGAGTATAGTTGTGTCTTCCACTCTGACCTGGAAACTCCACTTAATTAGCATTACAAAGTCTGCTTCCCAAAACCTGGGAGTGTTGTAAAGGTGCCACAGTTTTTTCTTGTAAACAGCTATTTCATATATACAGGGATTTTATTTGCCCAAGTTTGGGATACTGC